>NW_026652288.1:72331654-72453618 GCF_009828535.3 Hylobates moloch
GGGGCGGCCGGGCAGAGGCGCTCCTCACTTCTTCCCAGACGGGGCGGCCGGGCAGAGGTGCAAGGGAAGCTTTATAAGAAGAGGAAGAGAGACCTGAGCTAGCACACTCAGCCCCCTTACATGTGAAGCTCTGCACTGCCTCAGGACTCTGCAGAGAATCCCCATCAGCAAGAAGGCCCTCACCAGATGTTGCCCCTCAATGTTGCCCTTTCAGCCTCCATCACTGTTTAAGTAGTAACTTCCTTTTCCTTATAAAGTACCCAGTTTCAGGTATTTTGTTATAAGCAACAGAAAATGGACCAAGAAAGTTGCTTAATAGTTGGTTATAGGGAAAATCATAAATGAAAATTGAGTCATAGTTGTATATTTTAGAGATAAGGAAACTAGAATAATTACCTGTAAGTCATAGAACAAGTTGGTGAACTCTTAGAGGATCTGGAGATCATCTAATTATTTCTGACTTCCTAATGCCTATCATATTGGAAATACTAAATGCTTGTTTAATGAACTCAGGAAAGTAGAATTCACATCTTAGGCCACTGTTGTTTCTGTTTGAGGGAACTAGATGTCCTCAGTTCCTTTGAAGCAGATTTACATTAAATCGAAGAGAATTTCTGTTCATAGTACCACTGCTGAACCTGGAACCAGGGTTTGAAGTCTCACCTTTACTGCATTTATCCATTCTGTGCCCTGTTCCTGTGGCTTTTTCTGTTGTGAGGTCTTTCATATTTCTGATTTTTTTTCTGCTTCTCTGGCTCAGGTCCTGGTGGTTTCCTTTCTGGAGAAGTATACTAGCCTTCCAGCTGTTAAATAAAATTTATGGAGGTAATTGTTTTGGACTGAGCTTCTGCACTTGGCCTCAGCAGACCAGACCAAATCAAAATGGGGTCACCCATGCTAAATGCCATGTAATGAAACTTGGAAATAGGTCAGTTTTCTGAAAAGCAGGAGATTCAGCAACAACCAGTGTAAAGGGGCTTAGTTAACCTGAGCCAGCATGACAGAGAAATCATGCTTTAACCCTATATGGAAAGTAACTTTGTTTTTTATTATTATTATTATTATAAGTTTCAGGGTACATGTGCACAATGTGCGGGTTTGTTACATATATATCCATGTGCCATGTTGGTGTGCTGCACCCATTAACTCGTCATTTAGCATTAAGTATATTTCCTAATGCTCTCCCTCCCCCCTCCCCCCACCCCACAACAGTCCCCCGAGTGTGATGTTCCCCTTCCTATGTCCATGTGTTCTCATTGTTCAATTCCCACCTATGAGTGAGCACATGCGGTGTTTGGTTTTTTGTCCTTGCAATAGTTTACTGAGAATGATGTTTTCCAGTTTCATCCATGTCCCTACAAAGGACATGAACTCATCATTTTTTATGGCTGCATAGTATTCTATGGTGTATATGTGCCACATTTTCTTAATCCAGTCTATCATTGTTGGACATTTCGGTTGGTTCTAAGTCTTTGCTATTGTGGATAGTGCCGCAATAAACATACGTGTGCATGTGTCTTTATAGCAGCATGATTTATGGTCCTTTGGGTATATACCCAGTAATGAGATGGCTGGGTCAAATGATATTTCTAGTTCTAGATCCCTGAGGAATCGCCACACTGACTTCCACAATGGTTGAACTAGTTTACAGTCCCACCAACAGTGTAAAAGTGTTCCTATTTCTCCACATCCTCTCCAGCACCTGTTGTTTCCTGATTTTTTAATGATGGCCATTCTAACTGGTGTGAGATGGTATCTCATTGTGGTTTTGATTTGCATTTCTCTGATGGCCAGTGATGATGAGCATTTTTTCAGGTGTTTTTTTGGCTGCATAAATGTCTTCTGTTGAGAAGTGTCTGTTCATGTCCTTTGCCCACTTTTTGATGGGGTTGTTTGTTTTTTTCTTGTAAATTTGTTTGAGTTCACTGTAGATTCAATAGATACAGAAAAGGCCTTTGACAAAATTCAACAACGCTTCATGCTAAAAACTCTCAATAAATTAGGTATTGATGGGACGTATCTTAAAATAATAAGAGCTATCTATGACAAACCCACAGCCAATATCGTACTGAATGGGCAAAAACTGGAAGCATTCCCATTGAAAACTGGCACAAGACAGGGATGCCCTCTCTCACCACTCCTATTCAACATAGTGTTGGAAGTTCTGGCCAGGGCAATCAGACAGGAGAAGGAAATAAAGGGTATTCAATTAGGAAAAGAGGAAGTCAAATTGTCCCTGTTTGCAGATGACATGATAGCATATCTAGAAAACCCCATTGCCTCAGCCCAAAATCTCCTTAAGCTGATAAGCAACTTCAGCAAAGTCTCAGGATACAAAATCAATGTACAAAAATCACAAGCATTCTTGTACACCAATCACAGACAAACAGAGAGCCAAATCATGAGTGAACTCCCATTCACAATTGCTTCAAAGAGAATCAAATACCTAGGAATCCAACTTACAAGGGACATGAAGGACCTCTTCAAGGAGAACTACAAACCACTGCTCAATGAAATAAAAGAAGATACAAACGAATGGAAGAACATTCCATGCTCATGGGTTGGAAGAATCAATATCGTGAAAATGGCCATACTGCCCAAGGTAATTTATTGATCCAATGCCATCCCCATCAATCTACCAATGACTTTCTTCACAGAATTGGAAAAAACTACTTTGAAGTTCATATGGAACCAAAAAAGAGCCCACATCAGCAAGTCAATCCTAAGCCAAAAGAACAAAGCTGGAGTCATCACACTACCTGACTTCAAACTATACTACAAGGCTACAGTAACCAAAACAGCATGGTACTGGTACCAAAACAGAGACATAGATCAATGGAACAGAACAGAGCCCTCAGAAATAATGCTGCATATCTATAACTATCTGATCTTTGACAAACCTGCCAAAAACAAGCAATGGGAAACGGATTCCCTATTTTATAAATGGTGCTGGGAAAACTGGCTAGCCATATGTAGAAAGCTGAAACTGGATCCCTTCCTTACACCTTATACAAAAATTAATTCAAGATGGATTAAAGACTTACATATTAGACCTAAAACCATAAAAACCCTAGAAGAAAACCTAGGCAATACCATTCAGGACATAGGCATGGGCAAGGACTTCATGTCTAAAACACCAAAAGCAATGGCAACAGAAGCCAAAATTGACAAATGGGATCTAATTAAACTAAAGAGCTTCTGCACAGGAAAAGAAACTACCATCAGAGTGAACAGGCAACCTACAAAATGGGAGAAAATTTTCGCAACCTACTCATCTGACAAAGGACTAATATCTGGAAAGTAACTTTGAAAAGACCAATCCTCTTCTTGTTCCTTGTTTCTGCCTTTTCTTCAGGTTTTTCTGTCTATAAAACCGATGCCTTCTGCTCAGCCCATTAGAGCACCTTTCTGTTTTGTAAATGGGATGCTGCCCAATTCATGAATTGCTAATAAAGGCCAATTAGATCTTTAAACTCAATGTGTTTAAATTTTGTTCTTTGACACAGCTGATCTTTCTGTTTTCAAATATTTTCCCCTCCAAATATTCTGGCAGGTTGTCTATAGGACAGTATTACTAATTTACTCATCAATTGTGCTATCCTTGCACAAAAGCCTTTATCAACCATCTGTGACCCATGAAATCCAGTTAAACTTTCCCCCTTGGCATTGAAAACCTTGTACTCAGCTGACCTACATTTCTGGGCTTATCTACATAGCCACTGACATAAAACCTACATACTTGACAATCTAGTTGTTTTACATTTCCTCATGCCTGAGGAAACGTTATGAGAAAATTTGTTAAATTATGAAATTACCTTTGCCATTTGATAGTAATCAGCTCAAGGATAGAGGATGTATCTTGTACATCCTCGAATTTATTCTCCAACACAGCAAATACCCCTGTGGAGATGCCCACTAGAGATGGCAATTTTAGCTCTTCCATGAAATCCTGTGGCAAGAGGGAGGCAGCATGCAGGGCTTAGATGTAGAAGTCTGTCCCTGATGGCACGGGACAAAGAGATGTGAAAGAATGAGCAAGGGATTAAAAGTGATAGGCAAAATTGAGAGAACTGGTGCTGAAGACACATTTGATCTGTTTAAACTTCCTGGGAGGATCAGATCACTGTGAGCAATCCTGATGTTTGCTGGGTTGGGGAAACAGCAGGCTTGCAGGCTGACATGTGACTGGAAAGAAACGTTGATCACGGTTCAAACTGATGTCAAGGAGAGGGCTTAGGTGGGTGGAATCTAGTGAAAACCAGCACACGGGTCACTAGGTTGAGAGCGGGGAGGCATGAACCAAGCTGATAACCAGCTTTCCTGGAATGGGAACAAGGGTGCTGCTATAATCTGAATGCTCCCTCCAAATTCATGAGTTTAAAGTTAATTATCATTGTGGTTGGGTTAGAGGTGGGGCCTTTTGTCATGAAGTCGTGAAGTTTCCACCCCACAATGGATTAGGGAAATAAGAGCTGGAGGAAACTAGCTTGGGCCCCTTTTTTTCTTCTGCTCTTCTGCCATGTGAGGACATAGGATTCATCTTCTTTTTTGTCCTTCCATCTTTCCTAACATGTTGCGGACATCTAGACAGTGCCATCTATGAGGAACAGGCCCTCACTTGAAACTGAACCTACCAGCACCTTGAGCCTGGGCTTTCCAGCCTTCAGACTGTGAGACAATAAATTTTTATTCTTTAAAAATTATCCAGGTTCAGGTATTTTTTTAACAGCAGCACAAATGGACTACGAGGGATGCCTAACAAAGGGCAAGGATAGCCTTGGCAGGAAGGATTGCATGAGATTAAGGCCTCATCTTCATGCAAAATTTTATTATGCATTAAATTAATATTTCCCAGGGTCTGAGGAATTTTGGCCGTTGTTTTCACGTGTGTGTTTGGTTGGAGCCTAACAAAAGAAAGCTGAGGTTGATGCCACCACTTCCTCACTTCCTGTAGCCACACCAAAGTGCCTTGTGAGAGGGGCTGTTAACTCCAGAGCCAGAACCTGGGTCTAGAAAAGCTCTGATTTCAAACCTGCTGTTGATTCTGCCCCAAATAGCATAAATTTTTATCATAATCTATGTCTTTATTTTTGCTGCCTAAAACACGGCCCTTTTCTATCACTTAAACATCATTGTCATGGAATGTTCTTTAAATACAAATAGAACCTTTGCTTCCTAAGAACTTTCTTTTGCACTTTGCCAGAGTTCACTTTTGCACTTTTTGATTTCTGAATGAAATCAAAAATGAAACTTTGTGGAGGAGTGTGGGATCCAGAAGCATAAGAACTCTCTTGTTCCCAGCTATGGGGTTTTCCGCACAATAGTAAGAACCCTTAAAATTATAATAATTCAAATTTCTCTTGAAAAATTTTCATTTACAGTGGAATAAATGTCAGGAGATGTTAAGTATTTGCTACTTAGAATAGACTCTTTCCCAGCTCCAAAAATTCTTTTCAAAGCAAATATGTACATTTGATACCTGCAAGTTTTGAATGTGCAAATATTGACTCAGCAGATGGATGAACCAAGTTTAACATACTGCTTTTTTTTTTTTCTCAAGGGTTGGGACTGTTACGACTCTGACTAAGGGTTACATATTTTTTCCTACCCTTACTGATAACTGATGAATTTTTAGAATGGAATGGTTTCTCACCCTTTTCTCTAGAATGTATAACACCTGTGTAAAATGCTAAAGATTTTTTTTTTAAATCATTCTTATGGTTTAGGCTAAATCCCTGTTTTTGCCCCTATAGTTTCTCTAGTGACCCTTGCTGATGACTTATATCAAGTTGCTAGGGGATTTGCTAGGAATCTCCAAGTTGTTTGATTCATTTGATTTTCAGTATTTTTTATTTTGAGACTGGTTAAAAAAAAAAAAACTACCTTCATAGAGGGCAAAGAATCTTGAATGATGGAATTTCAAAATGCTTTCAGAATTAGTTCTGAAGATAAACAAGTGAGGAGAAAATGTACATAGAATTTTAAATTCTAAAACAGTTTTATACAAGTATACTTGCATAAAATCATAAACTGAAGGCAATATAAGAAGCTAGTTGTTCTAGAATATGATGTACAAAGCAAGGGACTCATGGTTGAATCATTTACATCAACAGGTGTTGTCAAGAGGTGCTACGATTTAACAGCACCTAAAGCTTCTACCTTTGAAGTGAAGAGCAGGCACATTATTAAGTAACTTAACATGGCACAACATGATTTTCATAAAAACTAATAAAATCATCTTGGAAAAGTTAACTGCATCATGAGGCAAGTTTTAGGTACATAATTTTATTTTATTTTATTTTATTTTTTTGAGACGGAGTCTTCCTCTGTCGCTCAGGCTGGAGTGCTGTGGCGCAATCTCGGCTCACTGCAAGCTCCGCCTTCCGGTTCACGCCATTCTCCTGCCTCAGCCTCCCGAGTAGCTGGGACTACAAGTGCCTGCCACTACGCCCGGCTAATTTTTTTGTATTTTTTTATAGAAGAGACGGGGTTTCACTGTGGTCTCGATCTCCTGACCTTGTGATCCGCCCGCCTCGGCCTCCCAAAGTGCTGGGATTACAAGCGTGAGCCACCGCGCCCGGCCTATAATTTTAATCTATAATGTATCTATGGTTATTGGCACTAGGTATGTATACAGGCTATCAGTTTCTGGAGACCCGCAGGAAAATCCAACACTGAAAGAGCTGGCCCACCCAGGCCCCACTGGTTTTGAGCAATGTTTCAAAACGTCCTGCATTCCAACATGTGGTCCCTAATCCCTGCTGGGGGAAGCTGCAGTTGAGTAAGGGTTTTACCTGAGACTTTGATTTTCTTGTACATATGGGTCTTAGGGACTCAAGCTGCAGGCTGTTGGTTACCTCCTGCTTTATGCTTCTAAGCATATGTTGTCTTCAGGATCTGGATCCAAACAGGTAACCCAACAATCTATTTGAATTAATTGTATGTTTAATCAAATCTTAAAATCTTAGATGTGCAGACCAGGCACGGTGGCTTATGCCTGTAATCCCAGCACTTTGGGAGGCCGAAGTGGGTGGATCATTGGAGGTCAGGAGTTTGAGAACAGCCTGGCCAACATGGTGAAACCAAGTCTCTACAAAAAATATAAAAATTAGCCGGGCATGGGTGGTGTGCACCTGTAATCCCAGCTACTTGGGGGGCTGAGGTGGGAGGATCGCTTGAGCCTGGGAAGTAGAGGTTGTAGTGAGCTGGGATCTTGCCACTGCACTCCAGCCTGGGCAACAGACTGAGACCCTGTCTCAAAAAAAAAAAAAAAAAAAAAAAAAAATCTTACATCTGCAGACATAGCATTACACTGGGAATTAGCACCTTCCCTCTGTGGTAAATGGTGCAGGTGGGATTAATGCTGTTTTACAGATGTAAGTGGGGTTAGTGTCATTTTACAAATGTGAACATGGAGACCCAAAGAGGCCAAAAGATTTGCCCAAGGTCAAATTTCAGTTATTACACTTCTCGATTATTTTGCTATTTAGCTATGATTGTCATGAAAAGGTTTCACAGAGCTTGAAATTCCGGGCAGTATTCTTAAAGTCAATTCCTGGAATATTATTTTTGGAGTGAACAACTCGATCTCTGGAAAATTTGGAGGTTAAAGAGAGGAACTACAGTTTTTTGAAGGGATGTCTTGCTTATGTAACGGCCCCATGTTGCCCCCTTATGGAACTTTCGATATTTGCAAAATTCTTTGCTGAATTAGTCTTTCACTGCAGGATTTACCGCATGAGCCTTTTGTCACAACAGGATTTACAGCATCAGCCTTTCTCAGGATAACATGTTACCTTACCATTTTCATATATTAAATCAACTGTTACTGAAACTCAGCCAAACTGAAGGAAAATGTGATTATGAGGAAGTCTTCAGAAAACTTTTTTGTACTAATTTCTAACTATACTCACAGCCCCTTTTCCCATACCCTCAGGGCTGACCATTTTGCACATTAAAAAGAAATGTATCTAATGAAATAGGATGGTGTTCTTAATATTTTACTAAAAATTGTGGATCATTTTAAGTTTCATGCTTGTGAGACATTTGGGAATTTGGTTAAGTTTTTCTTGTTCAATGGGTTTGAATTTCACCTCTGCCACTTAGCTACATCACCTCCGGTAGACTCAATTTCTGAGTCTCAGCATCTTCCTCTGTAAAATGGGAAGAATGGCGCCATTTGTGAAGCATTTGAAACAATTCCTGGTAGAGTATGCATGCAAAAGTGAAAGCAGTAGTGGCGGTTGTAGCAGTAGTAACCCCTGGATCTTAACTCCTCAATTATCCCATGAGGAGATTGTACTAAAGGAGCTCTGAGATCCTCTCAAGTTCTTACATCTCTGATCCTCTGGATGCAAAATAAGCAGAGGAAGAAGGAGGCACCATGAGCAATGTTTCCATCTCTGCCCTCCTGAGAAAGTCTTTCCCCCCTTTCCACAGCACCTGGGAGGAGCAGGAAGTTACTAATTTGCTGGCAGGGCCTGCTGGTTTTGGCCACAGTTTCTGAGTCTTTTGGGGAGTCAGATGCAATAGGGGATACGTCAAATAGTAGAACCTATCCAGGGATGTGAAAGCATTCTGCCTTTGGGAACCCATCCACCCTGGATGGGGTAACTAGTCGGAGAAAGTCTCAACAGAAAAATGGAAGCTGGTAGGGTGCAGTGAAAGTGGATGTAGGGAGGCTGGAAAGTGGGACATGTCAAAGCCTAAGAAATGGACTGGAAGGAGGCACAAAGAAGGGATTGCTGGCAGGGAAATTCCTCCCGTGGTCCCAGGGTCTCAACTTCACACTTGTCCGAGATAAACACCACTGACATTAAAGTGATGAAAACATTTTATTCAGTAACTACTGACAGTCAGGGAAAGAGCTGCGCTCCATTCCAGTTTGGGCAGAGGTGGCGGTGTGTTTTATTTTAATTTTTATTATCCCAATAAGACTTTATTGTTTATGTCTGAAAATTAGCTATAAAAACTTGTAATATACGTTGTTTTATCAGTTCTCTCTCTAATTGTAGCTCTATCGAGGTACAATTGGTACACAATGCACCCATTTAATGTATGTATCTTGATGAATCCGGACATATAAATACACCCATGATGTCATCACCACAGGGACAGAGGAAGGATTCATGATTGTAAGGCCTTTATAGTAAATGCTTTAATAAGAGGAGGTATAGGGGTCAAGGGAAAACTTCTCCTTTGTCCTCTGAAGGTTCACTGAAAGTCAGTTGACAAAAGGCAGATTTAATGAGAGAAATAACATCCATAGACCAGGCATAGTGGTTTACACCTGCAATATCAACACTTTGGGAGGCCGAGGCAGGAGGATTGCTTGAGCCCAGAAGTTCAAGACCAGCCTGGGCAATACAGTGAGATCCCATCTCTACAAAAATTTAAAAATTATCTAGGCTTGGTGGTACATACCTGTAGTCCCAGCTACTTGAGAGGCTGTGGTGGGAGGATCATTTGATCCGGAGAGGTGGAGGCTGCAGTGAGCTTCGATCATAACACTGCACTCCAGTCTGGATGGCAGAGTGAGCCCCTGTCTCAGAAATACTACTACTACTACTACTACTACTAGAAATGGTATACAGATTTATTAATGTCCCTGGGGGAGAATCAGAGTGATTACCCCACCACGCAATGGGGCGAAAATGGTTATATACCCCTTCTTCCTCTACTTAGGGGAAAGGGAGATAGGGAAGTGTGATGATTTTAGGCAGATAGTAAATGATTTTCTGGGGAATTCATTGGGCTTGAAGAACATACAATGGCCTGGAACAAAGTCTGTTGCGCCTGCAGAGCAGACAATGGTTTGTGAGAAAAGTCTGTTCAGGTGTATTGACATACTTCAGTCTTCTTTCCTGCAATATGAGTTAAGTTAATAAAAACTCAGGGAAAGAACTAGAGGCAAGAGGAAATTGTTTTCTTCTTTGGTGGGTCTGGCATTTAGGCAGACATGGGAACTTCAGAGAACAACTTCATTCTGTGCTTTGGGAGAGCCAGAGGATTGAGAGACAGTAGTGAGGGGAGGTCAGAGAGACACTGAGGCTGCTTCCTTGGTTCAGCATGTCAAAGCGTCATATTTTGGGGTATTGGTTTTTGAGCCCCAGCGGAAGTCTGGGATGAACAGAAAATTCTCCTGGCAGCTCTAGGCTTTCTCAGGCAGACATGTTAATACAGGGCTGGGGCCATCCTACGGACATCGCCTTCTGCTGCTAGAAGCCAGGCTAGAGTTTGGTGCACTTCTCTTTAGTACAGAGGTTTGGATGGAGTCGTTACATGCTGAAAATTCTGCAGTTCTTATGAGGTCTTCTCTGACCAATCTAACCCCTCACAGGGCCAACTTCCATGTAAAAAGTGAGTAGTTCATTCACTCATTTCACAAACATTAGTTGGGAGTCTTCTATGTGCTGGGCACAGTTTGAGAGTCAGGGAGTCTTAGAATTGTTTGCACTGTTCACTAGTTGTTTTATTTGTATTAGTCTCACCTTAACTAAATAGATCGTTAAATTCCTTGAGGTCAGAGATACTATCTTATTCTTCTGTTTTCCACACTGTATGGAATTTAGCAGAGCCTATTAGTCCTTGAATTTATTAAATATAATTGAGCAATACAACAAATAAAGAAAAACACTTTGAAACAGAAGTTAAGTAACTTGAGAGTTGAGTGGAGAAGAAAAAGAAAATGAAAATACTGAAGTAATGAAACAGATTATTTAACTGCACCCCCCAACTTTTATATCTTTTTTATGGTCTCCAGAAAATTTGGTTTGAAAAAAAATCACTTATTAAAAATAAAAGTCTGAAGACCACTGATAAATTTTATAGGTCCAGAGAGGTGAAATCAAAAGAGCTTCCCCTAGAGCTGATTACACAGTATGATGAAGCCAAAGGGGACATGTTGCTCCAGGGAGAGTCTAATCAGAACACACATATTTCCTATCTTAGACCCCAAATCCTTTGAACTCAGAGAAGCAAATCAAAAGAGGTCTCCAAAACTGTGAGCTTAGAAAAGAGTTACAGTGTAGAAGATGAGGTTTCGAGGAGAAATCATTGAAGGTAATTCAACTCAAACTTCAGAACTGCTCTCTGTCCTTCAGAGACTGGGAATTTGATGCCTAAAGAAGTTGTATCCTCACTGGCCTTTTTGACAGGAAGACGAACCTAAAGTTTACCCTAAAAGTTATGCTAACTTCTGTATTTTTGAACTATTCTGAAAAATATTTGCTATTTGCTTTCTTAAGTGTACGGAAGGAATGAATCTCTGAGCTACATCACGTAGGTGATATTAAAACTACACTTTTTTGTGTGTCTGATTTAACATTGTTAAAAATAGTCAAAATTTCTACTAGTTTAACATGTATCCAAAGGTTAAGAATAGATACAAAGAATTTCATTCTTTCTAGGTGCTAGGAATATTCTCAGATCTTGCCAGCTCTGCAGCAAATGGAGGAGGTGGTTCTTGGATGTCAGACTTTCCCGGAGGGAGGCCAGGCTGTGGTAGCCCAGTTGTAATGCTTTCCTCTGAGGTGTTGGCATCAGGACTCGCTTCCACTGCTGCTCTCCCCACAGTGATTTCCAAAGGAAGGCCAAGGTTGGGTAAGGGTCAGGGCTGGCACAGAACTGATGTCAGAAGCTGTAAGACCTAGGGCTGCTTTTACAAAGATGCGTGCATTTTATCTAACAGCCTTTTTCCCTAAAATATCCACAACATATATTCTATTTCTGTAGTTCTCAGCAGGGTAATTTTTGTCTCCCAGGAGGAATTTAGCAGTATCTGGAGACATTTTTGACTGTCATAATTGGGGGAGGTTTGCGACTGGCGTCTAGTGGGTAAGAGACAGATACGCTGCTAAACATGCTACAATGCACAGGGCAGCAGCCGCAACAAAGAATAATCCAGTCCAAAATGTCAGTTGTGTCAGGGTTGAGAAACCTCATTATATATTTCAAGACAAGAAAACCAGTTCCTTGCTTAGTGTGCTGGCTAACGCCTTACTGATGCATGTGGTCTCCAGACACCAGCAGCACTTGGGAGTTCCTGAGAAATAACAGACTCTCAGTCCCCACTTGGGATACTGGATCAGAATCTGCATTTTAACAAGATCCCCAGGTGACTTATATGCATCTTTAATATTGAGAAGCACCGATAACCTCCTATGAGAACTACAAGGGCAAGGGAGTGAGATAAATGCTTCAGCATGGCCAAGTCAAGAAGAGACAGTTCTGGCCGTACTTAGGCAGCATCTTTAAATTTAAAAAAACCTCACTTTTTTCTCGGTTTTGTTCTGTGTTTTTAAATTTGCACGGAAATTTCTTCTATTTTTTTTTTCTACTTTGTCCTTCTTTCCTTCATTTTTTTTTTCTCCCTTCCTTTCTCTTCTAGTTACTCTGCTTCATCATTTATCTTTATCTCTCATGTATGCAGTGCTTTTCTAGGTCCTTAATTTTGAGTTACTTGTGATATAAAAAAAAAAAAGGGCAGACACTTATCTCATTAATTAAAGGAAATTGTCCTAGTGGGTAGAATCTGGGCGGACAGTCATACTTTCTGAAACATAAAAACGCAATTAAATTCTACCTTCCCTTCAGTAGTAAGATATTAAAAAGGAAGGCAATAAAGCTCATCCAATACTAATTTGATCAGAAGCCTGTGCAATCAGTATCTTTGATATACCTTTTGTCAACACAGCTTTAGGTTTTGAATAGGCAATCGAAAACCCTGGAAATCTACCATATTGATTTATCAGCAAAATTTCTGATGAACCTAGGTATAATAACAGAACTGATTAAAAAAATTTAGTCTGTGTGCCATGCAATGTACTGTAGCATTTTAGTTTCATGTTTCTCTATAAAAAAGATAAGCTAAAATTTTGAATTATTAAAACAAACTTCAGTTTAACTTGCTAAACATTTACTTAGCACCTATTGTTTACAAAATGCTGGAATAAAAATTGTGGAAGATTAAAAAAGATTAAGATATAATTTTGCCCTGGTTCATAATCTGGGGTGTGTGTGTGTGTGTGTGTGTTTGTGTGTGTGTGTATGGTGGGATGGAAATAATATGCAGGGGTCTATTCATATTAAGTATATTAACATGCATACCAACAAAGAGCTATAGGAGTTTATAGAAGAATATTCATACTTAGTGTTTCTTTGTTGTAAAAAAAATAGATTTTGAAGTAAAAAGAAAATGACTGAAGAGGTTCCAGTTCCTAAAAAGCTGTGGTTTTCTCAGTGACATTTTACAACCTGGTTAACAATTACATTAAGTTTCAGGGAAATTTAAGTAAGGAGCATAAATAGGCCTGATATTCTCAGTAAATTACCACTGCTATTTATGCCTGTTTTCTCCAGAATTTCTTTATACTTATATTTTAAAACACATCTTATCACATCCTCATAAATTTTTCTTTTTTCTCATTTAAAACTACAGTGGTACCAAAGCAGGGAGATTTATTCTTTTTGATTGTGGATTAAAGTCATACGTGTAAGACAACAAAAGTGTTATGTAAGTATTGAAAGGAACTTGCTGAAAACCATATGTAATGGGTGTTTTTATCAATATAACTGAATAAAATTTATCTTGCTTAGAAATGACTTTTAAATATAATGCCTAAAATGTTATTATGCAAATTTATTCACCTGGCATCTATTAGAGACTTTAATAATAACACTCTAAAAATGAACTTCAACTTTTCCCTACGATCTAATCAGTAAGCAAAAGGACATATGCTATCTGGAAATGACAAGTAATGGGAAAGTTAGTCCTTTTGCTCATACCCTGTGACCTTAGAAATGACTGTGCCAAAAATTACATCAATATTTGGATGAATTCCTAAATAAATTCAAATTAAATTGAGTCATAGTAAAGCTTTATTCAATTAGGCAATAGCATTGAAAGATTCATTTTTAAAAAAGCTAGATAGAACTGGTTTTGTGTGATAAATTTTATAGGGCAGGGCTCACCTTTTGAAATTGAAAGGTGTGTCTTCACTATGTGATACTGAAGATCATTAAGGTAATTATGAATGTGTGTTCACTGCTGTATAAAACAAGTCTACTTCACTAATAATTCTGACCTCAAATTTTCTAAACATACTTTTATTTTCCCCAAGTTCTGGGAGTAATGTACTCTGGATTCCATCCTGTGCTCACTTCCTCCCTCGTGGCTTTTCTACAGCCTCTGGTCACTTACTACTGGCTTGTTTTTGGCTCCACATCAACGCTTAGAGAAACTAGTTTGCATGGGTTTTTCTTGGTGTGTTTGCTTTTCAAATGAGAGAATGAAAAGACCTGGTTGGAATGCTGAAGCTGTGCTGGCAACTAAGGGAGTAAAAGCTGGTAAAGAAATTCTTGAAAGGAGTTCAAAACTTCTGCTTCTGAGAAAATAACTGTAAGGGAAGTACAATTTAGAAAATACTGAACAGACGCATTTTGTTTTGCTCTAGAATAGTTTTTATTTTTTTCCTCTAGTCTTTCACCTTCAAGCATAAACCATGAAGTCAAAAGCTTCAGGGAAAGGGAAGATGAGTCCCATCAGGGCACAGAGGTCAGTTGTACCCTACCTGACTGAGGATATCACCAATATTTCTCCAGGCAAGTCCTGGACAGGAAGGAAGATAAAGAGGAGAGCTGTTCTTGTGGTAGGAAGGAGGTAACAGAGGCAGCAGGAGCAGATGGTAAGAAAGCCTGTCTGCGGGACCCTCTCTGGGCCACAGTGCTGAATGTAGAGTGATTTTAGGCAGGAAAAGGACAGAGGGAAAAGAAGAGTGTTTTTTGCTCTATTTCCTTTTGGAAAAAAGGAAAATCTTACAGAGAGATTCTTCTCATAACCACATGGGCAACTGCAGGGTCAGGCAGGCCTGATTCCCCACAATGCCCCATTTCCAGAAGCTTCCATAATGCTAAAGAGAACTATCTAGATAGCTGATGGTACTGGTGTATGAACTTAATGGGAGGGTTATCAGGGGAACCTGCCCCCGGTTTTAAGTAGGTTCTTTTCTATTTTCCCTAAGTGTCGACAGGTTTGAGAAATAAAAGGACAGAGTACAAAAGAGAGAAATTTTAAAGCTGGGTGTCTGGGGGAGACATCACATGTTGGCAGGTTCCGTGACGCCCCCTAGCTGTAAAACTAGCAAGTTTTTATTAGTGATTTTCTTTTTTTTTTTTTTTTTTTGAGACGGAGTCTCGCTCTGTCGCCCAGGCTGGAGTGCAGTGGCGCGATCTTGGCTCACTGCAAGCTCCGCCTCCCGGGTTCACGCCATTCTCTTGCCTCAGCCTCCGGAGTAGCTGGGACTACAGGCGCCCGCCACCGTGCCTGGCTAATTTTTTGTATATTTTTAGTAGAGACGGGGTTTCACTGTGGTCTCGATCTCCTGACCTCGTGATCCACCCGCCTCGGCCTCCCAGAGTGCTGGGATTACAGGTGTGAGCCACTGCGCCTGGCCTATTAGTGATTTTCAAAAGGTGAGGGAGTGTACGAATAGGGTGTGGGTCACAGACATCACGTGCTTCACAAGGTAATAGAATATCACAAGGCAAATGGAGGCAGGGTGAGATCACAGGACCACAGGACCAGGGTGAAATTAAAATTGCTAATGAAGTTTTGGCATGCATTGTCATTGATAACATCTTATCAGGAGACAGGGTTTGAGAGCAGACAACCAGTCTGACCAAAATTTATTAGGCAGGAATTTCTTCATCCTAATAAGCCTGGGAGTGCTATGGGAGACTGGGGCTTATTTCAGCCTTACAGTTTCGACCATAGAAGACAGCCGCACCCAAGGGGGCCATTTTAGAGGCCTATCGTCAGGGACGCATTCTCTTTCTCAGGGATGTTCCTTGCTGAGAAAAAGAATTCAGCGATATTTCTCCCATTCTCTAGAGCTGGAGAAGGCTGTGGGGGCTCCTCCTTATTCTCCCACAGTGGACTAGCTCTGTTCCGCCCGGCTCACTGGCGGTCAGAGTTTAAGGTTATCTGTCTTGTTCCCTGAGCATTGCTGTTATCCTGTTCTTTTTTCAAGGTGCCCAGATTTCTTTCATATTGTTCAAACACACATGATCTATAAACAATTTGTGCAGTTAATGCAATCATCACAGGGTCCTGAGGCGACATACATCCTCCTCAGCTTACGAAAATGATGGGAATAAAAGATTAAAGTAAAGACAGGCATAGGAAATCACAAGGGTGTTGATTGGGGAAGTGGTAAGTGTCCATGAAATCTTCACAATTTATGTTCAGAGATTGCAGTAAAGACAGGCGTAAGAAATTATAAAAGTGTTAATTTAGGGATCTAATAAATGTCCATGAAATCTTCACAATTTATGTTCTTCCACCATGGCTTCAGCCGGTCCCTCCATTTGGGGTCCCTGACTTCCCGCAACAAAGGGGTAACGTGGGAGTATGCGTGTTTTGGAGGGAAAGTCACACCCAAAACAAGAGTAGGGTGGTCTGGCTGGCTGGACATAGAATAGAAATGGGAGGTCAGGCACCATTGGGGTTGCCAATCTCCTGATCCAGCTGAGAAAGACCTGAGAGTTCCTCAGGCCCAGGTCTGAACATTAGTTGCCAGCCAGGTTCCCCAGTGATGAGGCAGAGGAGCTGGAGAGTGAAGAATGATGTGTGTGTTTGTATCCAGGTCCCAGTGCCATTCACTCAACTGCCATTTTGGAGAGAAGCAGAGGAAATGAAGGAAATGTAACATGCTCAGCTTTCTCAGGAAGCCAGAGTTAACCAAAGATACTATTTATTTAATGAAGTTTATAGATTGGAATAAATTTGTATTTTTTCCTCTCTTGGTGGGGTAGAGGTCCACAAAGAATATTAAGTGTTATAGAAAATAAATAAGCGAAGGGCTTTCTGTGCATAACAAGTATAGGATGATAAAATTGGCAAGGCTGATCTATAGGTATGGTCCATATACCCTGGGGCCTATGGATGTCATTTACATAACAGTTTTTTCATAGCTTCAAGAATTTCTAAGTTGTAAAACCATACAGTGAATTTAGAATGGTAGACAAGACCACCATCATTTAGCATGGTAGACAAGGCAATATATCGCAATTGTATTATTGCCATGTTAAAAGATTGTTGCAGTAAGAAGCTCTGCTCTGTAATTTTGGGGAGTGTAACTTCCTGTGGGGAGATGTCGGGTGCTGCTGGGGTTTGGAACTCTCTAAATGGAACCTGAGAAGAGCTGGAGAAGGCTGTGGGGCCTCCTCCTTATTCTCCCACAGTGGACTTGCTGTTTGTCTTCCTCTTTCTACCTCCAAGTTGACTCTTCCCATCTTTTCTGTGTTCTGTGGTCCTTTTTTCCTTGTCAGAACTGCTAAGTGGGTAGACTGAGCCTGGGGACCCCAGAACAAGGACCTCTTGAGATCTTCCAAATCATAGATAAACACAGCTGTCACTGAAGAGAGCTCAAAGCCACTTCTTGTGAGAGGAGTACATTTCTTCTATAACACCTGTCCTGAGTCCAAAAGAGGATAATCAAAGTCTGAACAAGCAATTTTCATTTGTTCATTTCAGTTTGTTCTTCAATGCTGCATTGCAAAGCAATGCTCTCCATTTTTTTTTGGAAACTACCATTTCTTTCTTTTAAGTGATTTTAGTTCCTTAAGGAGCCTTGTTTAGCCCAAGATGGAGTTTTCTCCATCTTTGCCCCCTACCCATTGGCCTCACTTCCCACAAGAGGGGAGCACTCATCCATTCTCTAGACAGGAAAATCCCTTTGAAGTGCTGTTTATGCATCTGTCATTCTCACTGTCAAGTTTGAGAACGCAAGTATTCATTCTGGCCCTGGTTGGTCGGGTGGGCCAGGGTCTGCAGCATGGAGGGTGCGCCTTGATTGGACGCCCTTCCCTGCTGAGTCCCCAAGACCTGTGCCATGGGCTCCCAGGATGTGGTTAGAAGCCAGGGAGGTGGCGGGGGCCTGGGGTGGTGAAGAGCATGGAGTTTCTGTATATTCCCAGCTTGGCCTACTCCAGTTTCCCAGTCTTGAAACGGTGAACATTTGGGTCCAGATCATTCTCTGTGGTGGGGCCTGTTCTGTGCACTGTAGGATGTTGAGCAGCAACCTTGGCTTCCACTCACTCAATGCCAGTAGCACCTCCCTGGTTGTGACAACCACAACTGTCTCCAGACATGGCCGAGTGTTGTCGTCACATGAGATATCTGGCCTGAGTGAGCAGCTGCTTACCTTCTTGTGTTGTTTTCAAGTCTGGAGAAAGGAGAATCGACCCCCTTGTGGGGATCAAGGCAGATGGATAAGGAGCAAAGATGGGGAAAACCCATGGGCTAAACAAAGCTTTCTAAGAAACTATTGTTAACTATTTGTAGGTGTCGTGGTTATATTTTGAAAGGTCTTGTTGGTTGTGTTTAGTTCCTTCATTGCAATAAATGCACTGTGTCTGTGTAAGACATTTACAACGGGGGCAACTGGGTGTGGGATGTTGAGAACTCTTCTATCTTTACCACATTTCTATAAAACTAGAATTATTCTAAAATAAAATGTTTATGTATACAGAAAGAAAGTGCTGACCTTCATGGAGGAATTTCAAACAGCATTGAATCATGAGAGATTGTTGATGAATTTATGCCACTCAAACTTCACACACTGTGCTTCCACCCCATGAAACACAAAGTGTGGAGTAGCTGTTTATAGAGCCCAAAGTAACCCATTGTTAACTAAGTGCTGAGAAAGACCCAGGCAAGAAAGAAAGGCAGACCTGTTGAAATGCCCCTTTGGAAATTCACGGGAAAAAGAATTACAAATATTTGCCTCTCTACATAGACACTGAGACAGTGGGGATATAGATAGTTTTAATAATAAAATATTTTACTGGTAAGGATAGCAAAATACATAGAAAAAATATGAGTTCATGAGCCTGTGATCTTTTTTTTATTTCAATAGTTTTTGGGGAGCAGGTGGTGTTTGGTTACATGGATCGCTTCTTTAGTGGTGATTTCTGAGATTTTGGTGCACCCATCACCCCAGCAGTGTACACTGTACCCAATGTGTAATCTTTTATCCCTCACCTCCTTCCCACCATTTTCCCGGAGTCCCCAAAGTCCATTGTATCATTCTTATGTCTTTGCATCCTTGTAGATTAGCTCCCACTTATAAGTGAGAACTTATATATAGAGTTGCCAAATGAAATTCAGGATGCCCAGTTAAATTTGAATTTCAGATAAACAACATCTTTTTTTGGTATAAGTATATTCCTAATATTATGTGCTTGGTTCCTGTCAGCTTCAACATTCCTTTCTCCCTCTTCTGTTAGAATAAATTCACATCAGTTCATTTGCTTAACAAATATTTATTGAAAGCTGCTCTGCATGCTGTGTTCAGGGTGCTGGGAAGAAGAGTAAACAAAACTAGCAGTTTCCTACCCTCAGGGCGGAGGCGAATAAAACAAGCAAACACACAATCCATGGAATTTCAGGAATGGAAAGAGCATCAAAGAAAATGCAAACAAAGGAACGAGAATGACAGGATGGTGGAAACGAAGTGAGGAACGCATAATTCATTTGCGGAGATGTCTATGAGATGGTGACATTTCAGCAGAAACCAGAACCACGTAAAGTGTAAATCACATGGAGCTCTGGGCAAGTGTGTCCATCTGGTCAGAGGGAATAGCAAGTCCTAAATCTAATAAAATTCGAAATATTTGAAAGACATTGCCAGTTTTTAGAAGTGGTCTCTTTTGGCCCCCACCTGGCAGTCATTTTTTCATTGTCCATTGTCTGCAACAAATCAGCAGGGAACACAAGGGAACTGGGTAGCAGGCCTTTTCTGCTGCAGCAGGAGATATTTGGGGCAAAGCCCTGCTTGTTCTCATGGGAGATTTTTTTGTGAAAGCCCCCACTGGATGATAAGAGCCAATGTTCTCTGAAGCAGGTTTTATCACCCAGTGGGCTCCCCCATGGAAAACTCAGGTCAGGCAGCTGTGGGATGTGCTACCCTTTAAACAATGGAGAGTGTAGCAGTCAGGCTGCTGTACAGTTCAACTCAATTAGTTAGATATGATATTAGCTTTAACATACATAGCTTCTATGAGGCATGTTTCCCCATAAAATACAGAATAAAGAGGCATAGAGTAACGGTGACTTTCTTTTCTTTTTCTTTTTGATGTTCAAAACATTATCCCATTGCTTTGTTAAAAAATAGATATGAATGCAAACAAAAACGAACAATAAATATCATTTTGTATCTGTCAAATGAGCAAAATATTTTAAAATCTTAATATCTAACACTGGTAAGGATGTGCTGATGCAGGAACTGGTGAGAATAGAATTCTTTTTTCTTATTTACTCTTTTAAATTGAAAAATAAAAATTGTATATATTTATGTTGTACAACATGATGTTCTGAAATATGTATACATTGTGGAAATTCTAAATGAAATTAACTAACATATACATTACCTCACATACTTATCATTTATTTGTGGTGAGAACACTTAAAATGTCCTCTGTTAGCAGTTTTCAAGTATATAATGCATTGTTATTAACTATAGTAAACAACCTTATTTTCTTAATCAAAAGTGCTCCACATCCCCTGGCTTCTGGGCCTTTGTGGTTGACTGTGTACTAATGGTGGCTCACTCCTAGCTTCTGCACTGGATTTTTTCTTTGCCTATTTCAGGTCAGTGCTTTGGAAAGTGTTGCCTTTCTCCTGCAATCTCCACTTTTCCCTCTCTACTGCTAATAGCATAAAAGCATGCTATCACTTTTCTCATCTTTTGAAAATGCTCCCTTGAGCTCATATCATCCTCCAGCTGTTGCATCATTTCTAGCCTTCCCTTCTGTCAAAATTCCTTGAAAACACTATTATACTTGCTGTGTCCAGTATCACTCTTCACCTCTGTAATCCGGTCTGATCAGGCTTCTGGCCTCTTGCTCTATGAAATTACTCTTTATAAGGTTACCATGAGCTCCATGCTGCTTAGGTCAAGGGTCAGTCCTTGTCCTCAGCTGTTGATGATAGATCACTTTCTGCTCTTCAGAGCAGCTGGCTTCTGGATACTTTATTCCTGGTTCTTCTACCTCACTCAACACTCTTTCTTGGCTTTCATTGCTGGTGTCTCTTTGCCTTGACTTCTAAACATTGAATGTTCCAGGGTTAAGCTCTCATTCCATCTCTACGCTGATTCTGATGTCTTCCAAATTTTGTATTTCCAACCCAGACCTCTTCTCTGAATGCCAGTCTCCCATATGCAACTACCTATTCTTTAGCTCATCAGCACCACCCATGTCATCTGCCCCCAAACTCTTTTCTCTGTCACCATCACCTTGGTCCAAATCACCATAGTTTCTCATCTAGTTAATTTCAGTAGCTTACTAACTGGTCTCTCTGTCTCTACCTTTGTCCCTGTAAAGTCTATTGTGGAAAGAGTAATCAGAATGATTCTTCTTACGCATGCAGATAATGTCCTGCCTGTGCTTAAAATGCCAACTTTTCTCCATCTCATTCAGAGTGAAAGTCCAAGCCCGAGGTTGCCAAGGCCTTCCGCCCTCCGGCCTCTTGTTCCTCCCCACTCCCCTACCCCTGGCTGACTTGTCTCAGTCACACTGGTTTCCTTGCTGTTTCTCACCAGTCAGCTCTTGCAGCTGATGTCCCCTCCCTGCTTGGATGTCTTTCTTCAGGTCGACATGACTCTCGGCTCCCTAAGCTCTCTGCTTAGATGTCACCCGCATGTGAAGCCTCCTTGGCCACTCCACTTAAAATGGTCTCCGCATGTATCCCAGTGTGCTATGTCCCTCTTCCGGGCTTTATTCCCTTCTAACACTCCCGACCCTGCCACACTCCAATGTGTATATAGGATGCGTGGATTTGTCTCTCCTTCATGTCCCAATCCTGTAACCTGTAAACTTCCTGAGGTCAAGGATTTCTGTTTTCTTCACAACAATATCCTTAGCACTCAGAAGGATACCCTGCATATCTTTATTGAATGGGAAGAAGAAATTAGGTTTTATCTTGTTATGTGGTCAGCCAAAGGCGCAAAATAATTAGAGTCAGGAATTAATCTGGTTGCCTTTAAAGAATGGCTTTTCAAGAGTCAATTGCCCTTCCTGTTTATGCTAATGGTTTATGAAGATTCTATTATAAATCATACTGTGAACGTCATTCTAGAAATAATGATAATTTAAGTAAATGGATATAATAAAGAATGCTAATAAAGGCATGGTTTTCATTTGAAGTACTGATTATGATTATAATTATTGAAATTCCATTTGTACATTTTCATGTGTTGAAACAAATTAAATAGAAAACTTATAACAATGTAACTTTTATATAATAATGTGTTACATGCATAATGAAGTATTTAACTTTATCATCTTTGCAAGTATTTTTCAGGAAGATTCTTCTAGTGAAAGTAAATTGAAATCTTGAGAGCGGAAGCCAGAGAAATAATAGATGGGCTACTATTGCCCTCTGGTGGAAACATTGAGACATGACAGATTGGATCATTTATTAAAGATTGGATCATTTATTAAAGACTATATTCCTTTAGCTCAGAGAATGCCCAGGAATTGAATGTTTCCATTTTATTATGTGATCTTACAGTGTTGTGTTAAATTTTTTAATTTAACATTTAAAATCTGAATTATATTAGATAAAAAGGCTTGAATAACCAGTGCACAAAAAATACATGATCAATCAACTTCCGGAAAAAGTGTTCAAATTTCGTTAGCAATACAAAAATACAAAGTAAGAAAAGACTGATGTACTGTTTCATCTCTCAAATCAGCAGAAAGTTTGAAAACAAAGTGATAGTGTGAGCAAAAGGGCGTTCATATGGTTTGTAGGGACACAAAATGCCACTGCGTTCTCAATCTGGGGTTGTTTTGATTGGAAGGCTCCGAAGATGTATAAAAATTTGAACATATTTGCCCTTTTCTGAGAAGAGATGCAAAATCCATCAGATTCTCAAAGGGATTCATTCTCTCAAATGTTAAGAACAAATGTTTAAATTATTTCGGAGAATAATTTGGCAAAATGTGCAAGAAAGTTATGTGTATGTGTATTCCAATATTGTTTTGAATGCTTAATCACTATAAACCACCTAAATATTCAACAGTGGGGCATTTGAAATAAATCACACTCCAGTTCTATGATAGAGTTAATGTAGTTATTAACAATCGTGCTGTAAAATTAATGATGTAGAAATGTTCTTTATACATGATGAGGTAGAAAAAGCAGTTTGCCATTTAGTACGTGTGATATGATCCTGAGTTTATTGAAACGTAAACATATGACGTGCATGAGAAAATGTTTGGGAGTATCCATGACAAATGCCAATGCCAGTTTGGGTAACTAAATGCAATGTGCTTGTCTTTATTTTTAGATAAATTTACAATGAATGTATTACTTTTGTAATAAAAAGCATGATAAATATAATATAAAAAGGAATGATTAATTTTCTATCGATTAGAAGATTTGACACAGGAGATTGTTAACTTTTAATTAATCAACTGAACTGAATATGTACAATTTGAAAAAGCATTTTAGAGGACTAGAACAATAATTACGTAATACTCCACATTGTTACTCTCTGCAGAAAGACCTTCTTAATATCTAAAAGCAGTTTAAAAAAATCTGTAAAGTTCCAAGCAAATAGAAAAATCTGTGCTATTGAGGACTTTTACAAGACACTAGGGCCTTTGTAAGTCTTTTCTAGAGTAAGACAGAGTGAAATAAAATAGAATAAATTAAAATGAAATAATTTTAAAAATTAGAGCATTAGCAAAGGCAACTAGGCCACTTTAAATATACAAATAAACTCTTACAATTTTTTTTATTATTTTTAGAAAAAAGTTTACACTTCTTTCACCTTTTAGGAGTGAAAGGAGCAAAGGAAGTAAGAAGGGCTTGGGTCGGACGTGGTGGCTCATGCCTGTAATCTCAGCACTTTGGGATGCCGAGATGGGTGGATCACCTGAGGTCAGGAGTTCGAGACCAGCCTGGCCAACATGGTGAAAACCTCGTCACTACTAAAAATACAAAAAATTAGCTGGGCATGGTGGTGGACACCTGTAATCCCAGCTACTCGGGAGGCTGAGGCAGGAGAATTGCTTGAACCCTGGAGGCAGAGGCTGCAGAGAGCCCAGATCATGCCACTGCACTCCAGCCTGGGCAACAACAGGAAAACTCCATCTCAAACAGAAAAAAATAAGAAGGGGAGAGAGGGGAGGGGAGGGGAGGGGAGGGGAGGGAAGCTTGGTAGAGGAGCAATGATTCCTGAACCGGCTTTTTTTTTTTCTTTTTAAACTACAGGTGACCAAACAGAACTTCTCCAGTACAAGTCTGTCTGTCGTTCCATTTGATATTGTATTGTAGGCATGAGCCCTGTCTTCCAGTTCCTTGGCAGTGGTGAAGCGGTATGGAGCTGGGGCAGGGAGGTGGCGCATTATAGGACTGTGAGAACACTGCTCCTTTATACATAAAATTCCTACCCAGTGGATCACTCGAGGTCAAGAGTTTGAGACCAGCCTGGCCAACATGGTAAGACCCTGTCTCTACGAAAAATACAAAAATTAGCCCAGCGTGGTGGCAGGTGCCTGTAATCCCATCTACTTGGGAGGCGAGGAATGAGAATTGCTTGAACCCAGGAGGCGGAGTTTGCAGTGAGCCGAGATCATGCTACTGCACTCCAGCCTGGGTGACTGGGTGAGACTCTGTCTCAAAACAAAAACAAAAACAAAAACAAAAAACAAAACAAACAATTCCTACCCGAGAAGACTCACGACTCTGGAACACAATGAGTGCAGCTGTTATGGTAAGTGAAACAGCTACTGATCTGGCAGAACCTTCAAGATACAAGGTAAAGAGAAAAAACCCAGGCGCGGGGTAGTCCACTTGCTGTCTTTTGTGTGAATCTATCTGTGTTTTTAAATGCAGAGACTAAAGGAATTGGCGGTAGGTAGGCATCGCCTCCAGGGAGTGGGATTGGGTTACTGGGAGGCACGGAGAGTGGTGTACTTTCTTTTCACTGCAAACCTTTTGTGCATCCAGCCTTCTGCCTTAAAAAAAAAAATCCGCATATGGATCATTCTTCAAACAACAGAAAAAGGAAACCAAATTAAAAAAAATCTACCCAAAGAAAATTTTTTCGTAATAAAAATTGATCCAAGCCTCAGAGCTGGCTCCCATGTTTTGAGCAACATTAGCTATTCATGTATTCAGCTGAAGCTCATCCTTAGGTTTTTGATCAAGCTGTGCCATGTTTTTTATTTCCTTTGATAGGGTTTCTCCCGTCTTGTCAGTGAAGTGGTTTTAGTTGAACTGTTATTTGCAATAGATGAAAGTAAACAGTGCAAGACATTAATTGTGGTGTTTCTACTTTAAAAACAATCAGATAAAATTCTAGAACAAGATTTGCTGTTTGGTAGGAGGTCAGATTCTTTTCCCTATACACTTAATGCTACATATTCATTCTCCAGTGCAGACTGCTTGCAAGGTAAAGAGGCTGACAACCAGAGTTATAATTAGGTCCTGCTTGTTTCCTTTAGAGTTTGCAGTCCAGAAAGTTCATGGAAATAATGAGAGTCTTATAGCATTTTGTTATGCGTTGAAATGTATTCTCATATGTTAAAGTCCTAATCCCCAGTACTTTAGAATGTGACCTTATTTGGAAATAAGGTCATTACAGATGTAAGTACAGATGAGGTCACACTGGAGTAAGGTGGGCTATAATCCAATATGAGCATGTCCTTGTAGAAAGGGGAAATATTTACACAGCCACATACACAGGGAGAACTCCATGTGAAGATGAAGGCAGAGACCAGAGTGATGGTTCTACCAGACAAGGAATGCTGAAGATTGGCAGCAAACTACCACATGCTAGGAGAGGGTAGTGGCACAGATTCTTCCTCACAGCCATCAGAAGAAAGGACCCCTGCTAACACTGGATCTCTGGCTTCTGGGCTCCAAAACTGTGAGACAATAAGTTTCTGTTGGCGAAGCTGCTTCATTTGTGGTACTTTGTTGCAGCTGCCCTAACAAACAACTACACATTCTAGTCCAATTAGAATCAAGAAGCAGAATAAAATTGGAAAAGAGAAGGCAGACCATGACAGGGTGGCCAAATTATCTCCTCCTTTTACAACTTTAAAATATTTTTTAATGGTAAGAGAGCATTCTGTGTGTGAATAGCAAAATCGAGAAGCTCTGGTTCCCAAATCATCAAGAACCCTAACAGGTGTGATTGACTGAGCACGGACCACAGGTGCCAGCCCTGGTGCTTGGTGCTTTAACTGGATTATCTTTCCTTCTTACAGATAATGCACAAGGTTGAGACAATTCTCTCCATGTTACAGGTGAGGACACTGAGACTCAGAGAAATAAGGGAAAATCCCAGGGCTGCACAGGTATTAAGTAATGAGCTCAAGATTGGGGCCCAAGTTTGATGGACACTGTCAAATTAAGAATTGCTAAACTGTAAATTCATCAACTGTAATTTTGAGATGTTTCTCCAACCTTTCTTTTGAGTATGCAGGATTTGAATTGTTTTTAGAGATAGGCTCTCACTCTGTTGCCCAGGCTGGAGCCTAGCAGTGCAGTCATAGCTCACTGCAGCCTCAAACTCCTGGGCTCAAATGATCCTTCCACCTCAGCCTCCCACAGTGCTAGGATTACAGACATGAGCCACCATTCCCAGACTGAATTTATCTATTTTAGATAAAATGCAGAGCGGCAAAGCTGGCATTGGGGACAGGTTGAATGGTGGTGCAGTCTTTAGAACCTCAAAAAGGGCTTATTGATTGTGTGTGTGTGTGTGTGTGTGTGTGTGTGTGTAGCGGACATTGGTAGTCTGTGTTTGTAGTAAATGATAGTTCTCCTAATGAAATTGATGTATTGCTATGAGACTCTAAAGAACATGGCAAAAATCCTTTAGCCTATTTTTTATCATTTTAAGAATGGAAGGAAAGTTTTACTGTAGGATAGCCTTAGTGACATCTGGTGATTTTGCAACCTGAAGTCAATTTATCAGGTCAAGTAGATTTTCCTGGGTAGGAAATATTTTCTTTTTCATTCACTTGTTGAACAGAGTCTTCGAGTTATTTGGAATTTCTACTAAGTTTTGTGGTTTTTTTAAATAGCAATTTTAAACTCTATAGCTTCCCATAGATTGTTCCATAATGCTAAAATTTATAATTTAACCCACTCAATATATGACATTTGGCCGTAAGAAAATGATATGTAAGTTATGATACTTAGTGAATGTTTCATAGAGTGGAATAAATAGTTCTTCTGGGCACATCTGTCCTCTCTATAAAGTAAGAGAAAACTTGTTTCTCTTCTAACTTGAACATATGCCGTGTTTTAAGGTAGATTTTTATTTAAATGCAAAATCTTGTTATTTTAAATATCAAATAAAATCTTATTTGCTTTTATCTTCTCTTATGCATTCCAATTAAATTTTGTAATATATTGGCTCTTTTCCCTTATTCATGGGAAGTTAGTAAGACAAAAAAATAAGACATATAGATGTTTCATTTAAAATTTTGTCCCATCTAAATAAAGTCTAGCAAAATTGTTGTATCTAACACCCCATAAGAGTGGTATATTCTCTCACAGTCTTCTCTCATGTAATTTGAGAGATTTGTATTTTTGCTCTAAAGACATGCATGACCTCTGAGCACTTTTTTTTTTTTGAGACAGAGTCTTACTCTGTCTCCCAGGTTGGAGTGCAGTGGCGGGATCTCGGCTCATTGCAACCTCCGCCTCCTGGGTTCAAGCAATTCTCTTGCCTCAGCCTCCCGAGTAGCTGGGACTATAGGCAAGTGCCACCATGCCCGGCTAATTTTTTGTATGTTTAGTAGAGACAGGGTCTCACCATGTTGGCCAGGCTGGGCTCGAACTCCTGACCCCAGGTGATCCACCCGCCTAGGCCTCCCAAAGGAGCATTTTTTTTTCTTTATTTTTGTTATACAACAGCATATGTGAATAACTATGA
The DNA here is from genome assembly GCF_009828535.3 of Hylobates moloch. NCBI lineage: Eukaryota > Metazoa > Chordata > Mammalia > Primates > Hylobatidae > Hylobates > Hylobates moloch. Next base: position 72,359,620 of record NW_026652288.1, read on the forward strand.
GAAGCCATTAAAAGTCTTCTCGTTGGGGAATAGAGAGTTTCTTTAAATCACTTTTACAATAACACTTATTGCCCTGTTTCTTTCAGGTGTGTGATTTCCAATTTACTCATATAAGTTCTCTGATGAACTGCCTAGAGGCCTGTAACCCCGTTCCTATCTACGGCACTGCCCAAATAGTTATTGGTCTTACGGCATGACAAAGCATTTTAAACAAACCTCCTCTGTTCATCCAGACTCTTTGTATAAAAGAGCTCTGAAACCGATCCAGGCACAGACGGCCGGGTTTTACCAGTGTTCCCAGCCTGTGCAACATCCCCCACCACCACCATTTTCCACAGTGAGATAGATGGAGTGGAAAACAGTATTAATCTTCAAAAGCAGAATTCATGCATTATTGGTCCCCAAGAACCAATCCTTTTAAAACAATTTACCATCACAAACTGGGTGCCATTTTACAGAAACATGACCTAGAACAGAAGAAATCTGTTTTCTAATGATTCAGCTGATTGAGTCCACAGAAGTCATTGCCTTGGTCAATCAATTTGCTTGTGTTTTAGAAATACCACCAAAGCCTACTGTGCCTTAAAACAAACACAAAGACATCAGGAGAAAACTAGCATTAAGATCCTTTTCTTTTTTAGCTAGTTGTCATTCACTGCTTAAATCATTTCCCAGTTTTTTGTTTTTTTAACTAAAGCAGGTTACTGTTATTAAATTTTTCAATACAAATAACAACTGGGTTAAAAATTATTAAATCAACTCTATGGGCTGTTTTTAAATGTCCTGTTTCTGATGATGAAAGCTAGGCTCAGCAGCCTTGAACCTTGTCTTGGTTAGTTCAGGCTGCCATAAGGAAATATTACAGACTGGGTGTCTTAAAATCAAACATTTATTTCACCCGGTTCTGCAAGTTATGAAGTCCAAGACCACAGTGCTGGCAGACTCAGTGTCTGTGAAGGCCCACTTTCTGGTTGGCAGATGGCTGCTTTTTTGCCATGTCCTCACATTGCTGGTGGTGAGGTAGGAGTTGGTGGGGGTAGTTTGGGGAGAGAGCGCTCTAGTTTTTACTCTTCTTATAAGGACACTAATTCCTTCATGGGAGCTACACTCTCATGACCTCATCTAAACCTAGTTACCTCTCAGTGGTCCCACTTTTTTTTTTTTTTTTTTTTTTTTTTTTTTTTTTTTTTTTTGAGGTTTAGTAGAGACGGGGTTTCACCATGTTGGCCAGGGTGGTCTTGAACTCCTGACCTCAGGTGATCCATCCACCTCAGCCTCCCAGAGTGCTGGGATTACAGACGTGATCCACCGTGCCTGGCCGGCCCCACTTCTAAATACCATTACACCGTGGGCCCATGTTTCAACACATGAATTTTGGGGGAACACAAACATTCAGTCCATATGAACACAGATTTTTGGTAAACTAACTCAAAAAACCCTTCTAGGCCAAAATAGTTATATCTAACTTCTTTTTAATGAGAGGTTTCAGCCTCTGCAGGTTAGAAGGCAAGACCGAGTTATCAAAGAAGTATCCGTCATTCCGTTTTTGTTTTCTGTTGCTTAGGATTATCACATTATTAATTGTGTTTATTTCCAAATTTATTCCACAAATGTATTGAGTGGCATATATTTAGGAAATATTTTTTCTAGAATTGTAAGTGGTTTCTCCAAAAAGACAGAATGCTAAAGTCATGTGGTATCTCCCGCCACGGGCATGTGCCATTTTCTTTTTCGAATATACATGAATCATGTACCCAGAAGAGGATGTTGAGGAGGGTTTTATTAAGCATGCCTTTTCTGTTTTCAATCTGTGGCCTTTTGGAGCATTGTAAGGAGGTTGTTTCACCACAGTTCCAACTTGTCCTTGTCAGTCCAAAGCCTACATTTTTTAACGGGGACTCATGAGTGTCCAGGGATACTGAAGATGAGGCAGCACTAGGGGTTATGTAGATATGGACTGAGCAAAGTCTTGGGGCATCTTATGTACCTTATGCAGTCTTGCCAGAAGATTAGGGGGCTTGCTATTTTATAGGTCAACTACTAAAGGAACTCTCATTGGTGAGACTGTTACAAGGATACTTTGAATTAGAAGCTGGATACGCCATTACTTGTGGGTTGAAACTGATGCTCTGCTAAGATCTTGGGAGGTGAGGTACATCACCGTGTCTTGGGTTGAGGTAGAAGATATTCAAGACCCTGCAACCCTGACTTGGAACATTGTAAGAGGAGATGGGGAAATAATTTGTAGGGTGAGAATTCTTCCTGTGGGAAGGAATATATCTGGAATAAAGAGGCTTGAAGATGTTATCTACGCCAGGTAGAGCCTCGCATGTTGCGATTCCTTTCTGAAAAGTGCCTGAACATGCCTGCACTGCCTGTTGAGCTAGTCTTGGGTCACCACAGAGTGGCAAAGGGAAAGGGAGCCTTTTCTATCCCAACTTGTCCCAGTCTCCAGAGCAGAGACAACTTCAGTCTCTCGGGGTTGTGCCAGTTTTGTGGTAGCGGATGGGGATAGTGACAAAAGGCAGAAAGAGTCCTCCCCAAAACCAAAGCAGGCAGCGTCAGACCCTCCCACGGTGCTGGAGGAGTAGCCTCAATGGACTCTGCCAGATGACACTAACCCAGACTTTCTGGCAGTCCTGGTAAAATATAAACGGGGAGAAGGTGGCACAAACTCCTGAGTTGCTTCAATAAGGGAGGAAGAGCAAAGAGGCCATGCAGAAGAGAAGCTATGAGCATGCACAACCATAGTTTTCCTGGAAATTTTAGATATATCGAAATTTCATCTGCTACTCATGATCAAGATCTGTTAGTATTTTCTAAATGGAAACAAATGATTCTTTAAAGGAAATGGCGTCAAGTGCATTTTGATTTAAATGTAACATCAATCTCTTCTTACACACCAGGCTGCAGTCATGTAGGCCTTCTGTCAGTTCCTAGAACTTTCCTGCCCTAAAGTCTTGCTCAGGCCATTTACTCTGTTGGAAACACTCCTACTCCAGCTTTTTGCAGAACTGGTTCCTTTTTATCCATTATGAGTATTTTAATGTTGTAACTTCAGAGAGTGAATCTTGACCTCTTTATCTGCTTAAACCTTTGCCTCTGTTGAGGTCTCTGTTTATCTCCTTTCCAGAGTATCTCAAAACCTGTAATTATTGTATTTATGTATTCCTTTTCTTGCTTCCTGTTGGCTTATCCCACTGAAATATCATTTTCATGAGGGCAAGGATTTTGTCTATCTTAGTTACGTTTTGTCTTCAGTACCTGGCACAGTGTTTGGCAATTGGAAAGTGCTAAAATGTTTTTTTTGGTAATTGATGATCAAATATAAATGTGGTATATTTATATATTTGCCTTATAAACATTAGCAGCAAATTCTCAAAAAGTTACCTTTGTCTCAGTGGTTTCAAGAAACCCAACCCTTAATACAAAATTGCTAGAGAGATTCTAAAGTCATTCTGACGGGTTGTAGTTCCTTTCTGAATGAGTTAATAAACAAAAGAAATCTCATTTATGTTCAAACATTTTAAAAATTGCTCTTCCTTCTTGATTATTTGCTAATAATTTTTTTAAAGTTGGTGCACTGTGTGGTAATTGCACTGAAAGAGAAGGTATTCTGTTTTCATGTCTGCTACCCCAGTGATTATTATTAGTATTGATCTCTTGGTTTGGCTGCATGGGAGGGGAGCCACTCATTTAGCACTTGAGCAAGTTTCACAGGTGGAGAAAAGCCTTTCTTTGGTTACAGGTACTGGTTTCCTGATACTTTCCCTACTTCTGGTTCAAAAATTTAGTGGACGACTTCGTTGGGAAACAATTCTTCATGGGTTTCTTCTGTTTCTGCATGTTTTGTATCAGTTTTTGTTCCCAACTATTTTTCCAAGGATGTTTGTATGGTAAATAGTTTTGGAAGATGTGATAGTATCTATCTCTGACAAGGACAGATTTGTTTGCTGTCTGGAATAAAAGGATATTGTCTTCTTCTGGAACAAAGGTTGGGCAAGTTTGCTAGCAGCGCTTTTATAAGACTGAGGGCTTCCTAAGATCAGTGATCACCAGTTGGGATACAAAATCATAGTGTGGGTAGCATCTGTGCTGGCCCCTGGACATATCCCTGTAGAACTTGTGTGCATTCGGAGATGGGAAAGGGAACTGAGGTGAACACGAGGCTCATGCTATCTGCTGTGCCTTGAGTAATAAAGTCCTTCTTCTCTGACTCCCGAGTTTTTTTTTTTTTTTTTTTTGCCGGCATCCATATAACTATGTCTTAGATGCTTTTCAGCTCTTGAGACTTAATTTCAAGGAAAACCTATGCTGTGATTATTGTTATTTTTTCTATGTGTAGCTTTTTTTTTTTTTCCGCCTGTATCCTTGTTCGGCAGGAGGGCATTTATCCCAAAGATTCCCTTTCCCTCACTTCTAGTGAGTTCTGACAAGCACCCAGCTAGTATGATAGATTTTTGGTAAAATAGAGAAAAAGAGTGTCAGAATAATAATCTGGCCACTGTATATAAAAAGAAGCATTTAATATTAATTCAAGAAAGGTTTCCTGTGTTGACAATGTTTCCTCCTGCAGCTCTTTAGGGAAGTGATATTTTTATTTATCCACTATCCATTTCTTCACATGTGCCCACAAAGAGCCCCAAACATCCTACTCCCAAACTGAGAGAAAGATGTAATTATAGCAGAGTGAAGTGATCATATGAAACTTCCCACAGATAACACTGATAAAATGTGAACAAAATATTAAAAAAAAACCAATACCAACTATGTAGAGGAATGGGAAAGTATCCAAAAACAAACAGAAACAAGGTAAGTTTACTCCTGAGAAACTGCAACTGAAAGTGGTAAGAATTGCAAGTTTGTGGCCTGTTACCTGATAGTGCTCCCTAATCCCTGTAGGTAGGAGAAAATGTAGCTTTACCAGACTAAACAGTGTTCATGGCTTAAAAACCTGTTGGAAATTTAAGAGGGAGACTCTGGCAGAGAATGAACTGTAGAAAGGATGAGACTCAGAAATCTGAGCATACACGCTGCCCACACCTCTTCTCATCATTAAACTCTGTACGCACAGAGGAGACCTCAGGGACCCAGTGAAAAAGCAGACGGAGACCACAGAGGAACAGACCCTTCAAAGACAGAGCTGCATTGTGAACACGAGTTTATTTCTATGAGATGCATCCTGGCTTGAAATGTCAGAGGATAGAGCCTGAGGCTGGAAGAGTAGCAGGAAATTAAAGGTTTAAAACCCTACTAGGGAAAAAATACACACTACAAATTAAGAAATGGATGAAATGCAGCTTTCTCTTTTGTAGAGCATGGTATTAGTCTTGAGGAATTATTGGCCTTCTGAGAGTAGTACTTCCAGCTTATATTCCTCTCTGAACCCCTGGATTCCTTTCAGGTGGGGCTATTTCCTTTCAAAATTAGCAAAGAACAACTGAGGAGCAGGTAGAGAGCATAAGGTAATCTCATTTTCACCAATTATGGATAATATTTTTCCTTAAAATGTGACATTTTGTCTTCAAAGACATTTCTATTCTGATTTCTTCCCTAATGTCTCTTCTTCCACTTCCATATTAATATGTGTGACTCTCAAGACTCAGTTCATTTGTCTTCGTTACAGTTGTTCCTTCGAAGAACTCACTCATTCTCATTGCTGCGACTATCAATTTCCTGTAGATGTTTCTCATATCCATAATTTAATTTTTCTTTCTATAAGAAGAAAATTGGACCCCTACCTTATAGTATATAGAAAAATGAACTCAAAATGGATCAAAAACCAAAATGGAAGTGCTAAAACTGTGTCTCTTAAAAGAAAACATATATGTAAATCTTTGTGACCTTGGATTAAGCCATGGATTTTTTAGATACCTAAATACAAGCAACCAAAAAACAAATTAGACTTCAGCAAAATGAAAAGCTTTGTCTTTAAAAGATACTATTAAGAAAGTGAGGATCAATACCAAGAAGAGCTCTCAAAACCACACAATTACCTGGAGATTAAACAACTTGCTCCTGAATTACTTTTGGGTAAATAATGAAATTAGGCAGACATTAATAATTTCTTTGAAATAAATGAAAACAGAGGCACAACATACCAGAATCTCTGGGATGCAGCTAAAGCAGTGTTAAGAGGAAAGTTTATAGCACCAAATGCTTACCTCAGGAAGTTGGAAAGATCTCAAATTAGCAATCTAATATTGCATTTAGAGGAACTAGAAAAACAAGAACAAACAAAACCCAAAGCTAAAGGAAGAAAAGAAATAACTGAAATTAGAGCAGAACTGAATGAAATTGAGACCCCAAATCCATACAAAGGATCAATGAAACAAAAAGCTGGTTCTTTGAAAAGATAAACAAGATCTATAGACTGCTAACTAGATGAACAAGGAAAAAAGAGAAGAACCAAATAAATGCAAACAGAAGTGGCAAATGTGACTTAAAACTAATCCCACAGAAATACGAAAGATCCTCAGGGACTATATGAACACGTATATGCGCAAACACTAGAAAATCTAGTGGAAAGAATGGATGCATTCCTGGAAACACACAACCTTCCAAGATTGAGTCAGGAAGAAATAAAAACCCTGAACAGACTAATACTGAGTTCTGAAATTGAATCAGTAACAAAAAACCTACTAACCAAAAAGAGCCCTGGACCAGATTGATTCACAGCCAAATTATACAAAATGTAAAAAGAAGAGCGTATACCAATGCTACTGAATCTATTACAAAAAATTGAAAAGCGACCCCCCCCCGAACTAATTCTATGATGCCAGCGTCATTCTGATATCAAAATCTGGCAAACACACACACACACACACACACACACACACACAGAGAGAGAGAAGAAAAAGAAAACTGCCGGCCAATATCCTTGATGAATATAGATGCAAACATCCTCAACAAAATACTAGCAAACTGAATCCAGAAGCACATCAAAAAGTTAATTCACCATAATCAAGTAGACTTTATTCCTGGGATGCAGGAATGGTTCAACATACATAAATCAATAAATGTGTTACCACATAAACATAATTAAAAACAAAAGATGCAGAAAAAGCTTTTGATAAAATCCAACATCCCTTCATGATGAAAACCCTCAAGAAACTAGGCATCAAAGGAACATACCTTAAAATAATAAGAGTCATCTATGACAAACTCACAGCTAGCATCATACTGAATGGGCAAAAGCTAGAAGCATTCCCCTCATGAACTGGAACAAGACAAAGATGCCCACTCTCACCATCCCTATTCAATGTAGTGCTGGAAATCTTAGCCAGAGCAATCAGGCAAGAGAAAAAAAGAAAAAGCATCCAAATAGGAAAAGAAGTTAAATTATCTCTCTTTGTTGATGATATGATTCTATACCTAGAAAACCATAAAGACTCCACCAAAAGATTCCTAGAGCTGATAAACAACTTCAGCAAAGTTTTAACATACAAAATCATTGAACAAAATCAGTAGCATTCCTTACACCAATAATACTCAAGCCAACAGACAAATAAATAATGCAATCTCATTTACAAAAGCCACACACACAAAATAAAATACCTAAGAATATGTCTAACCTAAGAAGTGAAACATATGTACAAGCAGAACTGCAAAACACAGCTGAAAGAAATCGTAGATGATACAAGCAAATGGAAGAACATCCCATGCTCATGAATCAAGAGTCAGTGTTGTTAAAATGGCTATACCGCCCCAAACAATCTGCAGATTCAGTGCTATCCTATTAAGCTACCAAAGTTGTTTTTTACAAATTTAGAAAAAACTAAAATTCAAATTCATATGGAATGAAAGAAGAGCCTGAGTAGCCAAAGTAATCCTAAGCAAAAAGAACAAAACCAGAAGCATCACCTTACTTGACTTCAAACTGTACTATAAGACTACAGTAACCAAAATAGCATGGAACTGGTACAAAAACAGACACATAGACCAATGGAACAGGATTTATCCAGAAATAAAGTCACACACCTACAGCCATCTAATATTTGACAAAATCAACAAAAATAAGCAATGGGGGGGGGTGCGCATGCATGTGCAGGTGTGTGTGGAGGCTTGCCCCCTTTTTCCCTGTGGCTGCTACCTCTTAGAGATAGTATAAAAGAAGAAAAAAGTAAGCAGTGGGGAAAGGACTCCCTATTCAATAAATGGTGCTGGAATAGCTGATTGGCCATACACAAAATGAAACTGGACTCCGGTCTTGCACCGTATACAAAAAATAACTCAGGATAGACCAAAGATTTAAATGTAAGGCCTTAAACTATTAAAGTCCTAGAAGAAAACCTACTAAACACCATTGTGGACATCAGCCTTGGGAAAAAAACTATGACTAAGTCCTTGTAACAAAAACAAAAATTGACAAGTGGGACCAATTAAACCAAGGAGATTCTGCACAGCAAAAGAAACTATCAACAGAGTAAACAGACAACCCACAGAATGGAAGAAAATGTCCACAAACTATGCATCCAACAAAAGTCTAACATACAGAGTCTATAAAGAACTGAAACAGTCCATCGAGCTAAAACAAACCTTTTAAAAATAGGCAAAGGACATGAACAGACACTTCTCAAAAGAAGACATACAAGTGGCCAACAAGTACATGAAAAAATTCTCAAAACCACTAATCATTAGAGAAATGCAAATCAAAACCACAGTGAGATATCACCTCCCACCAGTCAGAATGGCTATTGTTAACAACAACAACAACAACACAGGTGCTGGCAAGGATGGGGAGAAAAGAGAATGCTTACACATGGTTGGTGGAAATGTAAAATAGTTCAGCCACTGTGGCAAGCTGTTTGGAGATTTCTCAAAGAACTGAAAACAGAACTACCATTTGACCCAATAATCCCATTATTGGATGTATAAATTGTTCTACCAAAAGGACACATGCACTTGTATGTTCATTGCAGCACTATTCACAATAGCAAAGACGTGGAATCAACCTAGATGCTCATCAGTGGTGGACTGGATAAAGAAAATGTGGTACAAATGCACGATGGAATACTATGCAACCATTACATAGAACAAAATCATGTGTTTTGCAGCAACATGGATGCAGCTGCAGACCATTATCCTAAATGAATTTATCCTAGAACAGAGAACCGAACACCGCATATTCTCACTTATAAGTGGGAGCTAAACATCGAGTACACATGGACTTAAAGATGGAAACAATAGACACAGGGCACTATTCAAGGGGGTAGGATGTGGGGGGAGCCAGGGTTGAAAAACTACCCTTCAGAGACTGTGCTCACTATGTGGGTGATGTGATCATTTGTACACCAAATCTCAGCAACACACAATTTATCCACATAAACCTCCACATGTACCCGCTGAATCTAAAATAAAAGTTGAAAGAAAAAACAACCCACAAGAAAGATGAGGCTGGGCGCTGTGGCTGATACCTATAATCCCAGCACTTTGGGAGGCCTAGGTGGCAGGATTGCTTGAGGCCAGGGGTTCAAGACCCCACCCTGGACAAAATAGCAAGACTGCATCTCTAAAATATAAAATAAAATTAATAAAATTTAAAAATAAGATACAACCCACAATGGGAAAAATATTTGCATATTATATATTTGCTAAGGGCCTAGTATCTAGAATATATAATTTTATTTTAACCTCTCTGAAGTTTCAATGAATATTTATAATTGCCAAGTGAATATTGTTTTACTCTGATCTTTAATGCAATGAATCTTAATTCAGTTTCTTTTAATGGTACCATTGTTGATCAATTGATTCAGGCTGAAAGTCATTTTCTAACTTTGATTTCTTCTTTTCTCTCTCCATAGCCAATAATTTACTAAATCTTCTTGTCTATTTATTATATATTATATATTATATATTTAAAATATTTTTAATAGCTGTTCATTAAGCCACATCCATTCCATTTTTACATTTTTACAGTAAATCCAAACCGTTTTTACACTTTCCCATTACTATTCAGATTCTCATCACATTACTTAGGCAATTAAAGTAATGCCCTACTAGGACTCCTTGTGCCCAGCCTACCACTAGACACTAAAATTTGTGTTTTTATTATACCGTTCTGCTTTAAACAAATTAAAAAATAGCAAATAAAAGCCCCAAGCCTGCAAAAGTCCATCGCCACCTAAAGAAGTGGTTCTAAAATACTAGCATGAGTAAGAATCACCTGGAGGGCCATGAAAAATACAGATCCCCAGGCGCTGCCGCTGATGATCTGATTTATTAGATCTGGGGTAGTGCCCAAGAACTTGCATTGTAAAAGAGCTCCTCCATAGCAGGCGGTCCTTGCTGACTTGTAGGATTAAGTCCATCTTCCTTGAGTGGGTCTTTAGTGCTAGCTCCATCTGACTGCAGTCTTTTCTTACCCTTTCTCCACTATGCAAGCCTTCTGCTTTTGACAGACAGCAATCCATTGTCGCCAAGCACACACTATGCCAGGAGTTTTAAAGTCATAGCCAATGAGTTACCTTCTAGGGGACATATCAGGAGTTTAAAAACCAGGTATACAAATACTTAGACTTATAATTTTTTTTTTTCAAATTTTCTTCCTGTTTTTCAATTATATTATTGTGGCTTGTTTCATCTCAAATACCTTGTACTGCAACTGTTTACGAGCTAAAAATGGATTGTTACCATGTCATATAATCTAAGATTTGCTGATTAGAATTAAAGCAAATGTGCTCTGCCATTACGATTATTAATATTTTTGTGTGTTTGTTGATATTGGGTCTAACATAAAATTAGAAAATGTTGAAGAAAGTAAAATATGACTATAAATATAGTAGCTTGGAAAACCTAACACTCCTAAACTCTTCAAATTAAATATATACACAGTCACCACAAGGATGCACAAACACACAAACTTAGATGATTCTTTCTGAATGCCTAGGTTACCTCTATTTTTCTTCCCTTAAGTAAGCACATCTTTCGAATCTAGTAAATGCTTGTGATTCCAGGCAAAGAATTAATAGGAAGGTATCTCAATAGAAGATAAGAAATCAGGACCTAAGACTCTTTTTATCTCCCTTTCCCCACCTTTGGATGGCATTTGTAATTTTAGTTTACTTTAACTTCCGATGCCTGTCTATGCCACAATAATATTTGAAGACAATGAAAAAATACCAGGCTAACCTTAATGCCCCAATCCAGCCACTGCTAACCAGCCGTGGAATTCCTGTTAAGTGACCATAGGCCATTTTGAATGTTAGATCTATATACAACTGCAAAACTGACTTTTATAAAGGAACGGTTGGCTCAAGCTTCTGTGTTCTCTTTCCTTACTGTGATCTGTAGTTAGATGCCAGGCCCATGGATATAGTGCAATGGTGACAAAAAAGGGCTGGCTCAGAATAGCCCAGTCTACCAATGGTACCATAGCAGACACTTGAGGCTCATAGCAATGGAACTCCTATTGTACCAAACTTCCTATGAGTCAAGCATACAACAGTATAACATAAGTATCAGAAGGGATTCATTGTCCCTAAGATCTAGAAAGGTTTGACTTAGCCTCTATTCCACACTCTGTGGGAAAGTCCAGTGCTGTTCCCAAGATTTTTGTGGACTCTCTAGGGACACACCCTTGGGGCATCTCTGAGTCTGATTTCTTCTTTCTTGAGTTCTGGTTCTCCATTCTGTGCTTTGTGACTTTTTCTTTACCTCCTCTCTGGCATCAATCTGAGTGTGAAATCAGCTCTTTGTTTTCTTTTTAAACCCCACTCAATGTGTATGGATATAAAAGGAAACTCATTATCACAACATTTCAAACAAAGTAAAACTGAGTATTAGGCATCCTTGCTCTTAAAATTGTTTTGGCCACTCTCTCCTACTTCTACTCTTTCTCTCTTTCTCCTCCATCGAGTCCTTTCAGTAGAAAATAAAACAATTTCCCCCCAAATCATCCCCCAAACCTTCACCCCTTTCTCTCAATTGTCATTCTCTTCAAACACACATTCTGGCCTACCTTGAGCATGGGACTCAGCAGAAACTCAGAAATCGCCCCATTATTAGACGTTCACAAAATTACTTTCTTGCCTGTGGGTTATAGGATATTCTTTTACTGCTTCATATAAAATTTGTGTCTGTATGTATGGTTTTATTACAAAATTAATAAACTACTCTGATTTGAATAAGTCATTGAAATTGCTATACCTGCTTTTGGCAAATGCAGAAAAAATATTAGGGTTCAAATAGAGTTTGGTGCCCAAATTTCACTTCCATTCCTCCTTTATTGTAGAGTTCTGGCAGAAGGCAATACACAAAGATTGGGAGCTAGAAAGAAAACAACATGACTATTCATTAAATGATTATAATTACCAACGTACCCATTATTGTCTGGGAGTACTCAGGCCTATACCTGTCTTGTACCACTGGGGCAGAACCCCTGAGAACCACCTTTCCCAGACCCCCTTGACAGCTGGTTTCCAGTTTGGTTCTTCTAATGGGATGGACTCCTGTGTGATGAGAGGGAGCGGGTAGAAGTAACTTGAAGGCCCTAGACTTCTGGTTCCAGCTGCATTGCTGACATGCACCTGTGAATGCTTGCAAGGTGCCAGTGGCAGGAGTAGTGGCGGCAGGAGTAGTGGCAGCTGCAGCAGTGCATGTGTGCTCTGTGATGGCTGCCCACTGCTTAGGGCAGGCCAGTGTGGCCTCTTGCAGGTCCTGGTCTCTGAGAGACATTACTTTCCCCTCTTGTCTTCCTCTAGGTCTTCCAATAGTATAGTAGCTTAATTCTCTGGATTAGGTTCTTTTCTGTTTTAAATAATTAGAGTGCTTTCTATTTTCCTCATTGAATCCTTGACTGATAGCCCTCTATAATATGGCTGTTCTGGTAAGCTAAGTTAGAGGACAGGAGAGCTACTAAGGCCAGAGGCTTGAATAGGCTTTTTCAAAACTAAGATGGCTGGATCTGAAGAGAAGATTTTGAGCAGACTTATCTTCCCAGTCTAGGGAGGAGCTGCTGGAATGCAGAAAACGTTATGAACTTGCTCCAAAGAACCAGAGCCACATACACGTGCTAATTAGACTAAAAAGCAGAATAGAAGAGAAACACCAGAACATGGCTGCTAGCCTTTTAAGAAAAAGCAGCCGCAGAGGCTCATAAAATGCAGGCCAATGATGAATCCATTGATCACCTTCTTCTTATAGGAGGAAGAGTAAGGGGGAATGTGTGGAAGTACCCAACATGCATGCGGGGAGCTGGAAACGTCTGCCTGCTCTGAGCTGTGTTGGAAACCTGAGGAGGTGGGAGAAGCTGTTTCTGCTTATAACAGAAAATTGAACTCATTCTATCAGCCTAGCAGGAATGAGAAGAGGCTTATGCTTTGTAATTGAGATACTCACATGGTTAAAATGATGAAATGTGTATTTCATTGGCTTTCTCTTTTATCACCAACACAAAAGCTGGCATGATTCCTGTGTGGCTGAGTTCTTGCCAATGGTATCCCAAATCTCAAACAAAACCAAGGAGATACTCCATGTCTGACCATTCTGAAACTCATTGGAAAGTGTGAATCTTTTTCTTGAAACAAAGACTTGATTTGAAACAGCCAGGATTTTATACACACTCATATTTGACCCTAAATAAAAGCCTTGACTTGATGCCTGTTAGAATGCTAATCGGGCACCAGGAAAGAAAGAAGCTACTCACATTGAGAGGGCTTGATGAAACCGTGTGCCCTGGGAATAGTCAAGCTAGGAGTAGCATGGGACAGGGAAGATAATTGAAGCAGTGTCTTTCCTAAATTACACAATTCTCTATGTAGCTGTTGACATTTCTCCTAATGTTTCATGACTCATCATAAAGTCAACACTAGTTTCTTCCAGTGTTTTTCAGTGTAGCCAGGTCCTATTGATTGTCTATTGTGTGCATTCTGATGCTATCCAAGAAGTCCCATTTTGTGAATCTCTTTTGGAAACTGTAAAGGTTGTCAACAGCTTCAAAATGATGCAGTGTTTCTTAGCCAAGCAAAATTTGCCTGAAAGAAAAATCTCAATTTCTTGTGTGCAGATAGGACCCCTGTGATGCTTGGCACCACCCCGGGCTTTACTGCTTGGTAACATGTCAGAGTGATTCACTGTTTTTGACATGGGCATTCGTTGGCATCAAAAGCCTTTTCAAAATTTTTGAAGGAAGCTTTGCTTACTTCTATGAAAAGTGTTAAATTTATAACGGGATCATTTCAAGATGTTTTGTCAAGAGATGGGAGCAAGATACAAAGTTCTTCTCTATTCCACCATTTACTGGCTTTCCCAAGAGCAAATCTAGTAATAAGTGATTGAATGTAACATGGAACTTTCCCTTTCTTGAGAGAAAAAGAAAGTAAACCTACTTTTAAAATAATTTTGGCATAAGAATAGCTCACTTATGGCTTGACTTACATAACAAATATTTTTGGTTACATACTTAAGGTAAATCTTTCGATTCCAGGTTCTGCAGTGACAATGGGTGCTACTGAAAAATTATAAGCTCTTTGACCAAGCTGTTGCTAGAGGTGGGCAAATATGTGAACTTTCTGATACTGGATGAAGATATACTTCTGTACTCTGAAATGGGAAAGCCAAGGAGATAGTGATATATAGATTCCTGGCAAAGTGGCAGAGTTCTTTTGAAAGTTATTTTATTTAAACAACCTTAAAATAGGAATCTGGATTTGCAATTTTTTTCCTTGCTAACAAAAATAACACCAGTAATTCAGACTTGCTAAAGATACCCTCATTGATATGAGGACAAAAGAGAAGACTCGACTCATATTCAGTTCAAAGTCCTGGAGAATTCTGGTGTTGTTATGCACAAAATTATTCTAACCTGGCAAAATGAGTGATGAGTAGCTCTGATTCCATTTGCTGTGGGGAAAATGCTGTAATATTAAAAGCTGGCCCCCAAATCCCTTTTAGAGAAACCTCTGTCTAGAATCATACATTGATAAATGTGTAACTGGGATGGGTTTTGTCGCTACTCAGTTTCTCTCAAATATGAGATTTGGTCACTTGCCCCTCGGAGACTTCCAACTGCTTCCTGGTGTTAAAGACCCCTCTTTCTGGAAAACTTTGGAAAAGCCTGGACTTTTGGAAAAAAAAAATGTCTATTTGGCACATTTTGGATGGTATATGCCAGATAAATGTCCTGCTGACCCATGGATGACAAGTTGTCTTCCATCAGCAATGGGAAGAAAACTGACATAGTTCCTCAATGTGGTCATTGTGTTTCCTGTGACTTCTACTGGAATGGCTGTGGGTGATGGCATTGGCTCAGCTTCTTTCAGGCTCCCTGTGGAAGATGCTTTGGAAGCTTGGCTTTCCTTAATGGTGACTCTGTTCTTTCAATCCCTATCCTTTCCTCCCCCACAATGATTCAGCCCTTCTTCCTACCTCCTCTCAGGTGATGCTCCAGAACACTCTCCCCTTCCTGCCGCCTCCTTATCCCAGGAACTTTCATTTAGTCACCATGGAGATTCAAGGGTAAATTTTCTGTGCCTCCTTCAATTTTTTTTCAAATAAATTTTTATGGATCAAACTCCATGTCCTGTTTCCCTTAAGGCTTTCCTGCTTTGACACCTAATAACCTATTTTACATATAAAATAGATATCAAAAGGCGAACGAGAAATGAAAACCTTGAATTATGTTTTTTCTTTTTGCATATCTCCCTTTCTAATTCTTTTCAAGGCAATATAGATGCCTCTGGTATACTGGGGAGGGTCAGTACAAAGAAGTGGTACAAGAACAACAAAAACAAGGTACAACAATTACTATTGGGTAAAAAGGCTGCCTAAAGGTGTTAGGGTATCAGTGGGTCCTAAAGCTTCAAAGATTGGTCATAACGGCTTTGTTTAGTAAAAAGGGAATAATTAAGAGTCAGCAAAATGGTAGAGGTTTTGTTGATGGTCACATTGTTTGATGTGACCTCTCCATGGGAATCCTCCCAAAGATACAATCAAATCTATTACTATTACACAAGCTTGATACGTGGAAACGGGCTAAGATGGGTTCAGTGCTTACTGGGATGGGGCAGAATGTAGGGATATCAGAGCTTAGAGGTGGAGGAGGCAAGCAGATGCCAGTTGCTGCTGACCTAGCAGAAACGTTGAGGTAGAGTTTTGGCTTTCCATTGGCTACGAAGTTACCTAGTATAAGGGATTTTACTTAAAGATCAAGGAGGTAATGCATCCTTCAGCTGTCTAGAGAGTTATAACAATGCACATCTTTGTGATTAAGCACTTATTAGAAACAAGAGATATAAATAAAATGTGTTTGTCAAAGATCACTACATTTTTAACTTCTTTTTCTCATTAACTTCGGATTTCTCATTTCTGAGCAGTCGTCAAGTTCATTTTCATTTCATATAAACAATTTTTAATCATTTCAACTTTTTTAGGAAGTTGCCATTAATTTCTGCAAGAAAAAAATGAAAGTGTACCTGTCAGAGTTGTTAAAGCAGAAAAGGATTTTATTGAAAGAACATAGGCCTTGAGAAGCCAGCAGGAACAATGGCAGGCCAGGCAGGCAGAGCCATGGCCAAGACTGCACCACAGATCAACCTCAGGGAAGCACACTGATGCCTCTACAGGGATTCAGGCATCTCAGTTTCATCACTACCACAAATGCCACTGAACACTGAACTTGGCTGCTGCTGCCTTCACCACTGTAATGGATTCTCTACTTTGCCTGTTTCTTTGTCCAAATTCACAATGCCAGCCTGCTGCATTTAATTGACCAGGTCTGTTTCAGTCACCCATGACTTAAACTGCCAGGGGTCCTCGGGAACAAGCATCAGGTTTTGGGGTTCTCATGCTGCGAAGTGGGCATGAGCAGTGAATGGAGTTAATAGAGGGATAATATACCAGGAAGTAAAGAAAAAAAAAAAGAAATTACAGTCATCTACAATATTGAGAGAAATGATTTTTTACAAAAAGCAGTTTTTCTGCTATGTTGCCTATGTGAAAGCAATATATATCCAAAGCAATGTTATGAGTAGTGTATTAAAATTAGCATGAGTATTTTAAGACTTCTTTGGGAGGTGAGAGCAGGTCCATATGTACATACAAATAATTTTTGAGATGGCCCCTGGAGGGGGTTCTGTGGTAAGAACCTGAGGAGGGCCTCTTAGAGTAGTCCTGATTGATAGTTGTCAAGAAAACAGGGACTTTACTTGACAACTACAAGAATCTTAATTTTTCCAACCACCAGTGAACTTAGAAGAAGACTTCAAGTTTTTGATGAGATCATAGCATTGACTGACATCTTGATTTCAGCCTTGTGAGATGCTGATTAGAGGACCAAGCTATCCTGCTGTGGACTCCTTACTTACAGAAACTCAGATATTAGATTTGTGTTGTATAAAGTTGCTAAATTTACGGTAATTTGTTATGCAGCAATAGAAAACTAATACAGTGACAAACAAAATATTACCAAAATGTTCTTCAATAGGGACAGATTAAGTAAATGATGATACATCCACACAATGGAGTAACATTAGTTTTAATAGGAATAAAGAATATCTGTGTGAGGTGTTTTTATATGCTAACTTTTGTATAAGAAAAGGGGACTATGAATACATACACACCAATTCTTATATTTTCAATAAGAAATAGTAGGATGATAAACCAAATTAAATAAAAAATGGTTACTTAGAAGAGGAGTCAGGGACCAAAGAGAAGAAAACAGGATTGACAAGAGAATTTTGTAAATATACCTTGTTATGTTTTTGACTTTGGTTCTATGTAAAATGTTTACATAATGAAAGCTAAAATTAAATAATAAAAAGAAATCCCTAAACATTAAAAATGGAAATAAACCTAGCTGCATATCAGTTTGGTAGCAAAATTACACAGATAAATTTATTATTTAAAGTAACTTTAAAGCACAGTATTTTGACTATTTCTGCTTAGTGGGATGTATTTAAGGACAGATTTATGTATATGGCCTAGGCAACCACTAACTGACTTCAAGTAGGACAAACACAAAGAAGTCCACAATCAGATGCATTATAGAAAATGCTGAAAAACAGACAGAAAATCTTGAAAGGAGTGAGAGAAAAATTGAGTAATTTCTTCATATACACACAGACCCCAATAAAATTAATAAATGATTTCTCATCAGAAACAATGGAAGCCAGAGATAGTGGGATGACATATTCAAAGAGCTGGAAGAAAAAAATTGTCAACTAAGAATCTTTTATTCTGCAAAAAGATGAAATAAAGACATTCCCAGAGCAACAAAAAATGAGACAATTAGTGGCTAGGAAACCCACCTTACCTGAAATACTAAAGGAAGTTTTTCACCCTGAAAGCAAGTGAGTCCAGATCTTCATTCAAATGCACCTCCTAAGACAAAGAGTACTGGTAAAGGTAATTGTGTAATATAAAATAAGTATAAATAAAATATTTCTTTTTATTTCTTTTCTTAGCTACAGTTTAACAGCAATTGTATAAAACAATATGTATATACAGTTGAACTTTGAACAACATGGGTTTAAATTGTGTGGGTCCCCTTATATTTAGATATCTTTCAATAAATATATTGGAAAATTTTTTGGAGATTTGTGACAACTTGAAAAAAAAATCGTAGCTGAGCTGCTTAGCCTAGAAATATAAAACAATTAAGAAAAAGTTAGGTATGGCATGAATGCATAAAATATATGTGGAGACTATTTTATCATTTACTACCATAAAATATATACAAATCTATTATAAAAAGTTAAAATTGATTAAAATTTATGCACACAAACACTTACAGACCACACATGGTGCCATTAGCAGTCAAGAGAAATGTAAACAAATAAAAATATGCAGTCTTAAGTCATAGCTGCATAAAATTAACTGTGATCATACTGTGCTACTGTAATAATTTTGGAGCCACCTCCTGTTGCTATTGTGGTGAGCTCAAGTGTTGTGTATATCTCCTTAAAATACCATATGATGCTAACCAAGTCCATGTGAACAGTTCACCTCTCTGATAAACTTCTGATTGCAGTGCAATGTGATCTCTCATGGTTATTTTATATTTTCATCATGTTTAGTGCAATACCATACACCTTGAATAACACCACAAGACCTATATGAAGTGCCACTACTGAAGCTGTATGTGCTCCTGAGAAGCAGAGAAAAATTCATGACATTACAAGAAAAAGTTGAATTGCTTGATAGTACTATTGATTGAAGTCTGCGGCTGCTTTTGCTCACCATTTCAGACAGGTGATTCATCTTGTAAACAGACAACACAAATTATGGTATCAATAAATACAGTACAGTACTGTACATGTATTTTCTCTTCCTTATAATTTTCTTAGTGACATTTTATTTTCTCTAATTACGTTGGCATTGGAGCCAACTAGAAGGGAGCTCCCTCGTGGATGGGACAATGTGAGCATCAAAAGGAATGACTGCATCAAACTGAAACACAACACATATATAAAAATCATGAGTTTGTAATGATACCAAATCAAAACTAACAAAATATCTCACTATTCACCACTGGAGGTTGCCAGAGCACCAATTATTTCTCTGAAAAACTGAGCAAGAAAAATAATCAATCTTATCTGCCTTACCTGTATGAATAGTATATGTATGTAATCAAGAAGCTTATGAGTGAAAATTGTTCTTTATAGAAGAATTATAGCTAATAGATACAGATAGAATAGCAGTATTAGAAATTTACTTATTTGCAAGTCCTAATGAAATAATGCTTCCAGGCAACATTCATATATAAATGACAAAAGCATGAGGTAAAATGTGGATGGAATAATTTTATAATGGAGAGGTCAGGCTGATGCAACCTAAACCCTCTGATTTCATATTTGAAAAAATAGCTTTATTGAGAAATAATTCACATGCAATAAAATTCACCCCTTAAAGTATACAATGCAGTGGTTTTTAGTGTGGTCACAGAGTTGTGCAACCATCACCTCTCTGTCAAAAGACAAAATTACAACAGATTTAGTTGAAAGATATTAATTAATTGGCTTTTATTTGCAATTTTAGAATCAAACAACACCTCATTCTGATGAGCTGAGTAGAGAAAGTTGGCTTCATAGACAGAAAGGGCTGAAGAAAGTAAGACCGGGGAACTAAAGATGGATTCGTCATTTCAAAATCTCTTTCCCTGTAAAGGTTAAAGCAGAGAGGACTTTCTTACCATCCCAGCTAAAAGTGGCCTGTGTGGGGATTTGACTGTTATCCCTCTCTTCTGATTTCTTGAAGGTCAGATGAACAACTTAGCTTCAGCACAGTAACATGAAACTTCAATACAAGTGATACCATTTCTGTTAGGTCTGTTGGGCCTAGTGCAGGAGCTCATCCAAACCAATGGTCTTGTATAAATTTTATTTAACAACTCCAAAAAGAAGCTCCATAGTTATTAGCAGTAATTCACTATTCCTCTCTCCTACCAGTTTTTGGCAACCACTAATCTACTTTTTCTCTCTGTGGATTTGTTTATTCTAAAAATCCATATAAACAGAATCTTGAAATATGTCCTCTTTTACTTACTATAATGTTTTTATGTTTGTCCATATTGTAGCATATATCTGTACTTCATTCCTTTTAATGGTTAAATAGCACTCCATTGTATGGATGTACCACATTTTGTTTATCCATTCATTAGCTGATGGACATTTGGGTTGCTTCAATTTTTGGCTCTTGTGAAACATACTTCCAAGAGCATTTGTGTACATATTTTTTGTGTGGACATGTGTTTTCTGTTCTCTTGGTTCTATACCTAGGGGTGGAATTGCTGGGTCATATGATAGCTTATGTTTAACTTTAAAATGTGGTTTCATCTTAGTATTACTAAAAGTGGTATTAACCCTAAAAAGGAGGCAAATAAGCACATAGTCAGAAATGGGGGTTGTAACCCAGGTAGCAGTCAGAGACTGCAGCACCAGTGAGAGTCAACAGGGCTTTTAGATTACCTAAACTGTGTGTCAGATTATTTCACCAGTTGATTAAACAAAGAAGTCTTTAATCATTAGTGAAATAGTGCATTTGCATTAGTTAGTCAAGGAAAGCCATAAACAATATGTCCTTAAAGACTGAGGATCAATTTCATTGTGTTGTGTATTGTCGAGAGCATAGATGTTTGTGAAGGAAATGTTTTTAAAGTTTCTTTGTCCGTTTCAAAGTTCATCAGCAATTCAGTGTGGAGTCAGTAGCCCAAGATGGAGTCACTGGTGTCAAGCCTGGACCACTGCTAAGCTCACAGTGGGAAAATCCAGTATTGTGCGCATCAGAATGAGATGCAAAAAATTACACAGCATACATACAAATTATTCTAGCCTAAACAATTGAACTGAATATAATAAAGCATCTCGATCAGGAATCTGCAAACTTTATTTTGTAAAGGGTCAGGCAGTAAATATTTTAGGTTTTGTAAACCATACAATCTCTGTTGCATCTTCTCAACTCAGGGAGTGTAGCATGAAACAAGTTATAGACAATATGTAAATAAATGGCATGGTTGGCTTTGCCCCAGTAAAACTTTATTTACAAAGCCCACAGAAGGTCAGATTTGGCCCACAGACCGTGGTGTGCCAACAGATTTGAGATCTCACAACCATTTTCAGGAAACTGGTGACTTGGTTTCTCCAAAAAAAAGGTCAACGGCATGAAAAAGGCTTACATTCCACTTCTTAAATACTAGATTACAATGTATTTTTCAGTAGTCTTATTGTGCTGCCCCTTCTCCTGTTGATAAAGGGTTCCTCTATCTGAACCAATTATAGTTCTCCATCCCTGTTGCTACAGCAATCACTCACAGATGTGAACATTTGCTCTAAGGTAGACCAAACAATTTTTCCCCTAGCACTCTTTTTTTTTTTTTTTTTTTTTTTTTTCAAGTGAAGTGCTCTGGTTGTGAGAGCATGTGAGAGTATACAAGGCCTAAGATGACTCTTATCAGAGTTTCAGGTTTGAGTGGCCACTGATCCTGAGAAAATGAAGCTAACCTGAAAAGAGAAGGAGAGAGGTGTATGTGTGTTTGTGTATGTGTATGTATTTGTGTGTGTGTGTGTGTGTGTGAGAGAGAGAGACAGAGAGACAGAGACAGAGACAGAGGCAGAGAAAGGCAGAGACAGAGAGACAGAGAGATAGAGAGAGAGAGAATGACAAGGGGGGAGACGTGTTATTTGCAACTAAAGAGTTCTATTTAATTTTTCACTCTTAAATAATTTCTGAGATTAAACATAATATGTGTAAAATTCCTGGCATCGTTGTGTATTAAATCACAAATTGCTTACTCTATCTCTATTGTTTATGTGCCTGGTTTTACAAGTAGACTGCCAGCTCCATGTAGGCGGGAAACACATTCTACCCTTCCTTGCTTTCCACAGTATTTAATGTAAGCTAAATTAAATTCTGTGAAAAAGATACTCTGTATTAACATATAAGAATATGAAGTTGTATTATTTGATTAGCAGCAGAATGACCTGTAATATCTTCTAATGAAAGTAGACTTGTTTTCTGTGAATTTATCACAAGTTAGAAGTGACATTTTAATTGGAGAGTCTTTTCAGAAGTATTATTATTATTATTATTTATTGTTATTATTTTTTGAGATGGAGTCTTGCTCTGTTGCCCAGGCTAGAGTACAGTGGTGCAATCTCAGCTCACTGCAACCTCCGCCTCCTGGGTTCAAGCGATTCTCCTGCCTCAGCCTCCCCAGTAGCTGGGACTACAGGCGTGTGCCAACATACCTGGCTAATTTTTTGTGTTTTTAGTAGAAACGGGGTTTCACTGTGTTAGCCAGGATGGTCTTGATCTCCTGACTTTGTGATCCACCCACCTTGGCCTCCCAAAGTCCTGGGATTACAGGTGTGAGCCACCGTACCTGGCCCAGAAGTATTATTATTACTTTTACATTTAGTAGAAGAAATATCGTTAAATTTTAAAGAAAGTTTTCCTTGGAAGTTCATGGATGAAATGTTATTGTGCATGTAATTTAGGCTCTAATGTTGACTACTTAAGGCATATTTTTAGCTTAATTGCTGGAAAGCAATATCACTACAACTGGAAATCATTTTATAATACAGGAAGACTTAAAATTATAGTGAACATGTCATTTGGAATAATTGGCATTCTAAACAAAGTCTGAAAGAAGTCATTAAAGGTATTTAAAGCAATTAGCTGATGGTTTTTAAAAGACCCGTACCAGTTGAATTTATTTGCTTTATACATTTAATGGCTTTAAATACATAATACTAAAATTTCTGTTTTAGTTTTTAAATAAGTAACTGAAATTCTTCTATTTTTTTCTAAAAATCAAATTGCCTAGAACACTAAAATATCTATTGATGTTCTAAATATAATGCTTATTTAGTTACCAAATTTGATACCAGACCCACCTTAAAAAATTTTAAAGCAAATATTAATATATTCTAGTTATAATATCTAGGTGAGGTGTATCCTGTAGCTTTCTCTTTATAGTCAATGCTAATTTTAAAAGACTCTTTAAAATTTTATTGTGCATAAGTTTACATTTTTAAAACATTTTTATTTTTAATTTACATAAAATTGTACATATTTATGGGGGATGGTGTGATGTTTTCATTCATGTAAACAATGTGTAATGATCAAATCAGGGTAATTAGTATACCTGTCACCGCAAATATTTGTTTTTTTGTGGTGGAAACATTCAAAATCCCCTCTTCTAGCTATTTGGAGATACACAATACCTTGTTGTTGACTATAGTCACCCTACTGTGCAATAGAACACCAGAACTTTTTCTTCTTTTTTTTGGTCTTATATCTTCTTTTTTTTATTATTATTATACTTTAGGTTTAGGTATATCTCACAATGTTTTGTTACATATGTATACATGTTGTTCCCCTTCCTGTGTCCATGAGTTCTCGTTGTTCAATTCCCACCTATGAGTGAGAACATTCAGTGTTTGGTTTTTTGTCCTTGCGATAGTTTACTGAGAATGATGTTTTCCAGTTTCATCCATGTCCCTACAAAGGACATGAACTCATCATTTTTTATGGCTGCATAGTATTCCATGGTGTATATGTGCCACATTTTCTTAATCCAGTCTATCGTTGTTGGACATTTGGGTTGGTTCCAAGTCTTTACTATTGTGAATAGTGCCGCAATAAACATACGTGTGCATGTGTCTTTATAGCAGCATGATTTATAGTCCTTTGGGTATATACCCAGTAATGGGATGGCTGGGTCAAATGGTATTTCTAGTTCTAGATCCCTGAGGAATCGCCACACTGACTTCCACAATGGTTGAACTGGTTTACAGTCCCACCAACAGTGTAAAAGTGTTCCTATTTCTCCACATCCTCTCCAGCACCTGTTGTTTCCTGATTTTTTAATGATGGCCATTCTAACTGGTGTGAGATGGTATCTCACTGTGGTTTTGATTTGCATTTCTCTGATGGCCAGTGATGAGGAGCATTTTTTCATGTGTTTTTTGGCTGCATAAATGTCTTCTTTTGAGAAGTGTCTGTTCATGTCCTTCGCCCACTTTTTGATGGGGTTGTTTGTTTTTTTCTTGTAAATTTGTTTGAGTTCATTGTAGATTCTGGAATTAGCCCTTTGTCAGATGAGTAGGTTGCCAAAATTTTCTCCCATTCTGTAGGTTGCTTGTTCACTCTGATGGTAGTTTCTTTTGCTGTGCAGAAGCTCTTTAGTTTAATTAGATCCCGTTTGTCAATTTTGGCTTCTGTTGCCATTGCTTTTGGTGTTTTAGACATGAAGTCCTTGCCCACGCCTATGTCCTGAATGGTATTGCCTAGGTTTTCTTGTAGGATTTTAATGGTTTTAGGTATAACATTTAAGTCTTTAATCCATCTTGAATTAGTTTTTGTATAAGGTGTAAGGAAGGGATCCAGTTTCAGCTTTCTACATATGGCTAGCCAGTTTTCCCAGCACCATTTATTAAATAGGGAATCCTTTCCCCATTTCTTGTTTTTGTCAGGTTTGTCAAAGATCAGATAGTTGTAGATATGTGGCATTATTTCTGAGGGCTCTGTTCTGTTCCATTGATCTATGTCTCTGTTGTGGTACCAGTACCATGCTGTTTTGGTTACTGTAGCCTTGTAGTATAGTTTGAAGTCAGGTAGCGTGATGCCTCCAGCTTTGTTCTTTTGGCTTAGGATTGACTTGGCGATGCGGGAACTTTTTTTGTTCCATATGAACTTTAAAGTAGTTTTTTCCAATTCTGTGAAGAAAGTCATTGGTAGCTTGATGGGGATGGCATTGAATCTATAAATTACCTTGGGCAGTATGGCCATTTTCATTATATTGATTCTTCCAACCCATGAGCATGGAATGTTCTTCCATTTGTTTGTATCCTCTTTTATTTCATTGAGCAGTGGTTTGTAGTTCTCTTTGAAGAGGTCCTTCACATCCCTTGTAAGTTGGATTCCCAGGTATTTGATTCTCTTTGAAGCAATTGTGAATGGGAGTTCACTCGTGATTTGGATCTCTGTTTGTCTGTGATTGGTGTACAAGAATGCTTGTGATTTTTGTACATTGATTTTGTATCCTGAGACTTTGCTGAAGTTGCTAATCAGCTTAAGGAGATTTTGGGCTGAGACAATGGGGTTTTCTAGATATACAATCATGTCATCTGCAAACAGGGACAATTTGACTTCCTCTTTTCCTAGTTGAATACCCTTTATTTCCTTCTCCTGCCTGATTGCTCTGGCCAGAACTTCCAGCACTATGTTGAATAGGAGCGGTGAGAGAGGGCATCCCTGTCTTGTGCCAGTTTTCAGAGGGAATGCTTCCAGTTTTTGCCCATTCAGTATGATATTGGCTGTGGGTTTGTCATAGATAGCTCTTATTATCTTGAGATACGTCCCATCAATACCTAATTTATTGAGAGTTTTTAGCATGAAGGGTTGTTGAATTTTGTCAAAGGCCTTTTCTGCATCTATTGAGATAATCATGTGGTTTTTGTCTTTGGTTCTGTTTATATGCTGGATTACATTTATTGATTTGCGTATGTTGAACCAGCCTTGCATCCCAGGGATGAAGCCCACTTGATCATGGTGGATAAGCTTTTTGATGTGCTGCTGGATTCGGTTTGCCAGTATTTTATTGAGGATTTTTGCATCAATGTTCATCAAGGATATTGGTCTGAAATTCTCTTTTTTGGTTATGTCTCTGCCAGGCTTTGGTATCAGGACGATGCTGGCCTCATAAAATGTGTTAGGGAGGATTCCCTCTTTTTCTATCGATTGGAATAGTTTCAGAAGGAATGGTACCAGTTCCTCCTTGTGCCTCTGGTAGAATTCGGCTGTGAATCCATCAGGTCCTGGACTCTTTTTGGTTGGTAAGCTATTGATTATTGCCACAATTTCAGCGCCTGTTATTGGCCTATTCAGAGATTCAACTTCTTCCTGGTTTAGTCTTGGGAGGGTGTATTTGTCGAGGAATTTATCCATTTCTTCTAGATTTTCTAGTTTATTTGCATAGAGGTGTTTGTAGTATTCTCTGATGGTAGATTGTATTTCTGTGGGATCGGTGGTGATATCCCCTTTTTCATTTTTTATTGCATCTATTTGATTCTTCTCTCTTTTCTTCTTTATTAGTCTTGCTAGCGGTCTATCAATTTTGTTGATCTTTTCAAAAAACCAGCTCCTGGATTCATTAATTTTTTGAAGGGTTTTTTGTGTCTCTATTTCCTTCAGTTCTGCTCTGATTTTAGTTATTTCTAGCCTTCTGCTAGCTTTTGAATGTGTTTGCTCTTGCTTTTCTAGTTCTTTTAATTGTGATGTTAGGGTGTCAATTTTGGATCTTTCCTGTTTTCTCTTGTGGGCATTTAGTGCTATAAATTTCCCTCTACACACTGCTTTGAACGTGTCCCAGAGATTCTGGTATGTTGTGTCTTTGTTCTCGTTGGTTTCAAAGAACATCTTTATTTCTGCCTTCATTTCATTATGTACCCAATAGTCATTCAGGAGCAGGTTGTTCAGTTTCCATGTAGTTGAGCGGTTTTGAGTGAGTTTCTTAATCCTGAGTTCTAGTTTGATTGCACTGTGGTCTGAGAGACAGTTTGTTATAATTTCTGTTCTTTTACATTTGCTGAGGAGAGCTTTACTTCCAACTATGTGGTCAATTTTGGAATAGGTGTGGCATGGTGCTGAAAAAAATGTATATTCTGTTGATTTGGGGTGGAGAGTTCTGTAGATGTCTATTAGGTCCACTTGGTGCAGAGCTGAGTTCAATTCCTGGGTATCCTTGTTAACTTTCTGTCTTGTTGATCTGTCTAATGTTGACAGTGGGGTGTTAAAATCTCCCATTATTATTGCGTGGGAGTCTAAGTTTCTTTGTAGGTCACTCAGGACTTGCTTTATGAATCTGGGTGCTCCTGTATTGGGTGCATATATATTTAGGATAGTTAGCTCTTCTTGTTGAATTGATCCCTTTACCATTATGTAATGGCCTTCTTTGTCTCTTTTGATCTTTGTTGGTTTAAAGTGTATTTTATCAGTGACTAGGATTGCAACCCCTGCCTTTTTTTGTTTTCCATTTGCTTGATAGATCTTCCTCCCTCCCTTTATTTATGAAGCTTAGTTTGGCTGGATATGAAATCCTGGGTTGAAAATTCTTTTCTTTAAGAATGTTGAATATCGGCCCCCACTCTCTTCTGGCTTGTAGAGTTTCTGTGGAGAGATCAGCTGTTAGTCAGATGGGCTTCCCTTTGTGGGTAACCCGACCTTTCTCTCTGGCTGCCCTTAACATTTTTTCCTTCATTTCAACTTTGGTGAATCTGACAATTATGTGTCTTGGAGTTGCTCTTCTCAAGGAGTATCTTTGTGACGTTCTCTGTATTTCCTGAATCTGAATGTTGGCCTGCCTTGCTAGATTGGGGAAGTTCTCCTGGATAATATCTTGCAGAGTGTTTTCCAACTTGGTTCCATTCTCCCCGTCATTTTCAGGTACACCAATCAGACGTAGGTTTGGTCTTTTCACATAGTCCCAAATTTCTTGGAGGCTTTGTTCGTTTCTTTTTATTCTTTTTCTCTAAACTTCCCTTCTCGCTTCATTTCATTCATTTCATCTTCCATCACTGATACCCTTTCTTCCAGTTGATCGCATCGGCTACCGAGGCTTCTGCAATCTTCGCGTAGTTCTCGATACTTGGCTTTCAGCTCCATCAGCTCCTTTAAGCCCTTATCTCCATTGGTTATTCTAGTTATCCATTCATCTAGTTTTTTTTCAAAGTTTTTAACTTCTTTGCTATTGTTTTGAATTTCCTCCCATAGCTCAGAGTGGTTTGATTGTCTGAAGCCTTCTTCTCTCAACTTGTCAAAGTCATTCTCCGTCCAGCTTTGTTCCGTTGCTGGTGAGGAACTGCATTCCTTTGGAGGAGGAGAGGTGGTCTGCTTTTTAGAGTTTACAGTTTTCCTGATCTGTTTTTTCCCCATCTTTGTGGTTTTATCTACTTTTAGTCTTTGATGATGGTGATGTACAGATGGGTGTTTGGTGTGGATGTCCTTTCTGTTTGTTAGTTTTCCTTCTACCAGACAGGACCCTCAGCTACAGGTCTGTTGGAGTTTGCTAGAGGTCCACTCTAGACCCTGTTTGGCTGGGTGTCAGCAGCGGTGGCTGCAGAACAGCGGATTTTTGTGAGACCACAAATTCAGCTGTCTGATAGTTCCTCTGGAAGTTTTGTCTCAGAGGAGTACCCAGCCGAATGAGGTGTCAGTCTGTCCCTAATGGGGGGTGCCTCCCAGTTAGGCTGCTCGGGGGTCAGGGACCCACTTTAGGAGGCAGTCTGTCCATTCTCAGATCTCCAGCTGCGTGCTGGGAGAACCACTACTCTCTTCAAAGCTGTCAGTCAGACAGGGACATTTAAGTCTGCAGAGGTTCCTGTTGAACTTTTGTTTGTCTGTGCCCTGCCCCCAGAGGTGGAGCCTACAGAGGCAGGCAGGCCTCCTTGAGCTGTGGTGGGCTCCACCTAGTTCAAGCTTCCTGGCTGCTTTGTTTACCTAAGCAAGCCTGGGCAATGGTGGGCGCCCCTCCCCCAGCCTCACTGCTGCCTTGCAGTTTGATCTCAGAATGCTGTGCTAGCAGTCAGCGAGACTCCCTGGGCATAGGACCCTCCAAGCCAGGTGCGGGACACAATCTCCTAGTGTGCCGTTTTCCAGGTCCGTTGGAAAAGCGCAGTGTTAGGGTGGGACTGACCCGATTTTCCAGGTACTATCTGTTACTCCTTTCTTTGACTAGGAAAGGGAACTCCCTGACCCCTTGGGCTTCCTGAGAGAGGCAATGCCTCACCCTGCTTCAGCTCATGCCCAGTGCGCTGCACCAACTGTCCTGCACCCACTGTTTGGCACTCCCTAGTGAGATGAACCTGGTACCTCAAACGGAAATGCAGAAATCACCCGTCTTCTGTGTCGCTCAGGCTGAGAGCTGTAGACCAGAGCTGTTCCTATTCGGCCATCTTGGCTCCACCCCTTTTCTTCCTTTCTAATTGTAACTTTGTGCAAATCGACCAACCTTTTCCTATCTCCCCTGCTGCCCTACCTGCTAATGCTAATTTTCTCATTCTCAGGAAACATTATAATTAAATAAAAATTTGTCACCTCAATAATAGATATTTCCTTATTTATACTTACACATAAAATTAATTTTAAAAAATGTCATAAGGATATATTTTGTTTTTTTGCTTCATGTATTTATGAGCATAATTTGATTTACAAAAGTTATGGGAAGACAAACTAGTATGCTTTTGCTTGAGTTTAAAGCTATATTTACTTTTATGTAAATAAATACAAAAAATTATATTCTTGACTTTCATTTCTGTCCGTGATGGATTAATAGAGAGAATATTTATAATAAAAAAATTAAATAACCAGACAAAATATATAAAGCCATAGTTTTTAGACATTGGAGAACAGGAAGTACAGGAAAGTGATTTCTGAGTAAACAGAACAAATAGGGTAAGCTGTATGATTGCATTAGATTACAGGATAAAGAGACTTTCCAAGCTCCAGCAGAGGGAAAGGGAGCTCAAACAGAGCCTGGAGTCTCTCCTAAATAAGAAGACAGAATGCAGAGTTCACAAAGGCCAACGCATTTATAATGGAAAGGACAGAATACTGAAGAGGAGAGAGCTGCCCATAAAGGAATTCTGAAGATCTGGCTCTCAAATAGCACATGGAGCTCACACAATGCCAGGAATAGTTTGTGTTTCAAAAATGTTTGCTGAGCCCCATGCTATACTAATTGCTGAGCTCTACCCTAGACTAAAAGCTGTTCTAAACCTGACTAATAAAGCTGAAAAGCAAATTTCAGAAGTATAAAACTATTTCCAAGCAAATTAACCACTTTTTAGAACAAAGCCTAAAAATATTTAAAGGAAAAAAAACTAGTGTACATTTCCAAGAAACTTTTTTTTTTTTTTTTTTTTGAGACGGAGTCTCGCTCTGTCACCCAGGCTGGAGTGCAGTGGCACAATCTCGGCTCACTGCAAGCTCTGCCTCCCGGGTTCATGCCATTCTCCTGCCTCAGCCTCTCTGAATAGCTGGGACTACAGGCGCCTGCTACCACGCCCGGCTAATTTTTGTATTTTTAGTAGAGACGGGGTTTCGTCGTGGTCTCGATCTCCTGACCTCGTGATCCACCCGCCTCGGCCTCCCAAAGTGCTGGGATTACAAGCGTGAGCCACCACGCCCGGCCCAAGAAACTTAACTGCATCCCTGAACAATGTCCAAAAATACTTAAAAAAATACAAAGCATCCAGTATCTAACAATGTGAAAATCACACTGTCTGGCATCTAATAAAAAATTACCAAGGCATCCAAAGAGGCAATAAAATATAACTTAAAATAAGGGAAAAAGTTAACTACTAGAAACAGAAATGACATTGATGATATAATTAGTAGAAAAGGACATTAAATCAGTTATAATAAATATACTTCTGTGTTGAAGAAGGTAGAAGCATAGTGAGGAGAGAAATAGAAGAAACAAATAAAACCTAAACTGACTTTCTAGAAATGAAAAAAATAGAATCTATGAAATAAAAAGTACACTGAATGGGATTAACAAGAAATTAGGCACTACAGAAGGAAATGTAGTGACCTTGAAGACATAGTAACCAAAACTATTCTAATTGAAACACTGAGAGATAGAAGACTGAAGAAGATGAGCAGAGCACTAGTGAACTGTGCTTCAGTTACACTTGTCAATGGAGTCATACATGTGTCATAAGAGTTACAGAGAGAGAGGAGAGAGATGAGAAGGGGGCAGAAAAAATATTTTATGAAATAATGGCTGAGATATTACCAAATTTGATAAAACCATGATCCCCTTAGATTTTAGATCAACAGAATTCAATCAGAAAACACATGAAACACACACACACACACACACACACACACACACACACACACACTCTCTCTCATAAACCAGATAATTGAATTGCTTAAAACCAGGAACAAAGAGAAAATAATTACATAAGTCAAAGAAAAAAAAAGAGACATATTACATACAGAGAAACGAAGAATGACAAAGAAAGAATATAGCCAGAAAATAATGGAGCAACAAATTTAAAGTATTGAAAGAAAAAAACCTCCATCATTGTAGAAATCTATGCTGAGCTAAAATATGTTTAAAAGATGAAGGTGAAATAAAGGGTTTGTCAGACATTAACAAGCTGACAGAATTTATCACCAGTAGAGCAGCACTACGGGAAATGTCATAGTAATCCTTGAAGGAAAAAGAAAATGATGACAGATAATATATTTCTACTCAAACGAATGACAAGAACTAGAAGGAATAAATATTTGGATAAATATAAAAGAGTATTCTTTCTTATTTTAAAAATCTCTTTAAAGAATACTTGTTTTAAACAAAAATGGCAACAATGTATGGTTTATAACATATATAGAAGAAAACTGTATGACAACAGCAGCACAAAGTCCAGGATTGGGAGAAATGAAAATAAGAGTGTTATACAGAGTTTTTATGCTATGTATAAAGTAGTATAGTATTAATTTAAGGTAGAGTACAATAGCTTGAATATATATATAATAATCCTAGAGCAAGGGCCAGCAAATCTTATAAATATTGAAAAGAATATATTATGAATACATAATGAACAATTTTATGCTAATCAATTCAACAGCTTAGAGGGACAGAAAATTCTTTAATAGATAAAAACTTCTAAAGCTCAAGAATAGATGACTTGAGTAGCTCAGATTACATGGTGAATTCTACCACATAATTGTGACAGAAATAATAATAATTCTATGCAATTTTTTTTCCAGAAAATAGGAGAAGACACTCATTTTATGAGACCAGCATAATCCTAATACCATTAAATCAAAAACATTGTAAGAAAGCTAGAGATCTATATTCCTCATGGACATAAATGCAAGATTAATTTAAAAACTAGTAATTTGAATTCAGCAATATTATAAAAGGATAATACATTATGTCCAAGTGGTGCTTATCCCAGGAATGCAAGGTTGGTTTCACAGTCAATGTAATTTACAATATTAACAGACAAAAAGAAAAAAGCCTGAATGTCTTAAAAAGATGTGGAAAAACATTTGACAAAAATCAACATTCTTTCAAATAAAAATTATTGAAATCTAGGAATACAAGACAATTTTCTCAACCTGATAAAAGGCATCTATTAAAAACTTACAGCTAACATCACATTTGATAAAAGGCTGAATGATTTCCTCTCAATATCAGTAACATGGCAAAAGTGTCTACTCTCACTACTTCTCTTTGACATTGTAGTAGAGGTCATAGTCAGTGAAATAGACAAGGAAGAGACATAGAAGTCATACAGATTGGAAAGGAAGAAATAAAACCATCTTTATACATAGACAGCATGATACTCTATGCAGAAAATCCTGAGGAATCTGTAAAAGGTAACTAGAAGTAATATGTAAATTTGGCAAGGTTCTAGGATACTAGGTAAGCAAAATCAATTGACTTATTTCACTTAGCATAATTTCCTAAGGCTCATCCATGTTGCATGTTGCAGGATTTCCTTCTCTTTTAAGGCTGAATGCCATTACTGTGTACATATATGTCATGTTTTAAAAATCCATTCATCTGTTGGTGGATATTTAGGTTGTTTCTTCGTATTGGCTTTGTGAATAGTGCTGTAATGAATATGAGAATACTAGTGTCTCTCTGAGATCTTGATTCCAATTCTTTTGGGTAAATACCAGGAAATGAGATAGCTGGATATTATGGTAGTTCTATTTTTAAGGCTTAAAGAAGCCTTCATACTGTTTTTCCCTCATGGCTGCACCAATTTTCATTTCCACCTTCAGTGTACCAATTTCTACACATCCTTTCCAACAATTGCTGTCTTTTGTTTCTTGATAATAGTCATCCCAAAAAGCGTGAGATGATATCTCATAGTAGTTTTGATTTGGATTTAGCTTTTGTTGAGTATCTTTTCATGTAGCTGTTGGCTATTTGTATGCCTTCTTTGGAGAAATGTCTCTTCAAGTGCTTAGCTCATTTATTTAATTGGGCCATTAGTTTATTTTTTGCTATTGAGTTGTAGGAGATCCTTATATGTTTTAGAAATGAAACCCTTATTATACACATCGTTTGTAAATAATTTCTCACATCTGTAGGCTTCCTTTTTGCTCTCTGTTTTAAAATTTTTATTTAATTAATTATTTATTTTGAGACTGAGTTATGAGACTTGCTAAGTTTTGCATTTTTAATAGCAATGAGGTTTCACCATGTTTCCAAGGCTGGTCTTGATCTCCTGGGGTCAAGGCATCTACCCACCTTGGCCTCCCAAATTGCTGGGATTACAGGCATGAGCCACCACCCCCAGCCCCTTTTTGCTCTTTCGATTGTTTCTTTTGCTGTGCAGAAGCTTTTTAGTTTGATGTAGTTTGTTTATTTTTGCTTTTGGTGTAATATTCATAAAATAATTGATAGACCAATGTCATGTGAAATAAATCAGTCAGAGAAGCACAAATAGTTCATGATTTCACTTGTATGAGCTATCTAAAATAGTCAAATTCATAGAAGTAAGGGATAGAATGGTGATTGCTAGGGGTTAGAGGAAGGGAGAAATAGTGAGTCATTAATCAATAGGCCCAAAATTTTGGTGACACAAGATGAATGAGTTCTAAAGTACTGATGGGCAACATTATGCATATAGATAATAATATTGTATGGTGCACTTAAAAATCTATTAAGAGGGTAGATCTCATGTTAAGTGTTCTTACCATAGAGAATTATAAAAGTATGTCTGAGAAACACTAAAAAATATTTCAACCCAACCAAATGAAACAAAAATCCAAAAAAAACATGACAGATGGCCAGTGGGTGAATTAAAAACCCCAGCTTCCTAACCCATCAGGTGGAATAATTCCAAAATGTGTTCCACACTGTCCCTAAGAGTTCTCAGATGGTATCGAGACATTGTTGTCCATAGGAATAACCTCCCTGATAACTCACCATATATATGTTTCCTTCCCTGCCCAGTCTCACTTCCCACTCCTCCTTTGGTCCTATTGAGTACAATAAACTATTTGTATTTGTTGGGGCTCAGGACATACTACCCCAAAATATGAATGTAAGTAACCAGAACATGCCACCCCAAAATACACATCTTTAGCATATTTCGCACAGGTTATTTTGAGAAACTGCAGATACAGGAGTAACTCCTAAAAGCTTCCTTTTTGTAAAGAAAATCTGCCTCTATAAAGTAAATTTGCATTAGTAAAGACATCTGCATCAGGAAGAGGGCTGCTCCAAGACAACTTTTCTTATCTGAGAGACTTTTTATCTGTATAATAAGACAGTTTTTATTCACCATACATTTTCTCCCCTCAACTTCCCATAACTTGTTTCTACAATTCTCCACAGACCCCAAGCCTTTATTCCTTGCTGAAATTCAGGATGCTATATAAGCTTTAATTATCTGGGCTTCTTTGAGTTTCATATTTTGTGGGATTTCCATGTGTATGCATGTAGTTAAAATGGTGTTTCTCCTATCAACCTGTCTTATGTTGATTTATCTTTATTGTATTTATTTTTAAAAATTTATTTTCAATTATCATGTAATAATTGTACATATTTATGGGATACAGAGTAATATTTTGTTACATGTATACAATGTGATTACAATCAGAGTAATTACCATATATATCACCTCAAAGTTTTATTATTTCTTTCTATTGGGACCATTGAAACTCCTCTCTTCTAGCTATTTGAGAATATATAATCAGTTATTATTAACTGCAGTCACACTACAGTGCTATAGAACACTATAACTTACTCCTCCTAATTAGCCATAAGTTTATATCCATTAATCAGACTCTCCTTGTTCTCCCTTCCTCTCTACCCTTCCCATTCTCAACCACAATTCTCTTTTCTAATTCCGAACTCAACTTTTTTAGCTCCCACATATGGGTGAGACTTGGGGGAATGTTGAGAAGAAATAATTGCATTTTGCAATGTTAGAAGGACATGAAATTTGGGAGGGACCAGGGGGAGAATAATATGGTTTGGATTTGTGTCCCTGCCAAAATATCATGTCAAATTGTAATCTCCAATGTTGGAGGAGGGGTCTGGTGGAAGGCAATTAGATCATGGATGTAAACTTCTCCCTTGCTATTCTCATAACAGTGAGTTCTCATGACATCTGATTGTTTAAAAGTGTGTGACACTTCTCCCTTCTCTCTTTTTCTCCTGCTCCAGTTATGTAAAATGTGCCTCCTTCCTCTGCCTTCTGCCCTGATTCTAAGTTTCCTTAGGTCTCCCTAGCCATGCTTCCTGTACAGCCTGTGAAACCCAGTCAATTAAGCCTCTTTTGTATTGCAATGGAATTGTATTCTTGATTTCTTTTTCATGTAGTTTGTTATTGGTGTATAAAAACAGTAGGAATTTTTGTATGTTGATTTTTTATCCTTCAACTTTGCTGAATTCATTTATTCATTCTAAGCATTTTTTTTCTGATGAGGGCTTTAGGCTTTTTTATGTATCAGATTATGTCCTCCACAAAGAGACAATTTGACTTCCTTTTTTTGCAATTTAGATGTTATTTCTTTTCTTTTCTTTTGTCTTGTTGAATTGGCTAGAACTTTCAGTACTGTGTTGAATAAGATTAGTGAAAGTGGACATCCTTGTCTTTTTCCCATTGCAGTTCCATTCAGTATGATGTTAGCTTTGAGTTTGTCATATATAACCCTTACTGTGTTGAGGTATGTTCCTTCTATAACTACTCTGTTTAGAATTTTTATTATGAAGGGATGTTGAATTTTATAAAATGATTTTTTTCTGCATCTATTGAGATGATCACATAGTTTTTGTTCTTCATTTTGTTGATATGATAGATCACATTTATTGATTTGTATATGTTAAGTCATCTTTGTATCCCTGGGATAAACCCCATTTGACCATGATGTATAATCTTTCTGTTGTGCTGCTAGAGTCAGTTTGCTAACATTTTTTTGAGAATTTTCGAGTCTGTTTTCATTAGGGCTATTGGTCTGCAGTTTTCTTTTTTTTGTGTATCCTTGTCTGTTTTTAGTATTAAGATAATGCTGGCCTCATAGAATGAGTTAGAAAGAATTCCCTCTACAACTTTTTGGAATAGTTTGAGAGGAATTTGTTTTAGTTCTTTCAAAGTTTTGTAGAATCAGTAGTAAATTTATTTGGTTGTGAGCTTTTCTTTTTTTTTATATTGGGAGACTTCTTATCACTAATTTAATCTTGTTACTCATTATTAGTAAACTCAGATTTTCTATATCTTCCTGGTTCAATCTTTGTAGGTTATATATGTCCAGAAATTTATCTATTTCCTCTGTTTTTCAACTTGTTGGCAGTTTTTTCATAAACATCTCTAATTATCCTTCGTATTTCTGTGGTATAATTTGTTCTTTCCTCTCCTTTTTAATTTTTGATTTTATCTATTTGGGTCTTCTCTCTTATTTTCTTAGTTAGTGTAGCTAATTATTTGTCAATTTTGTTTATCTTCACAAAAAATTTTTTCATTGATGTTTTGTATTTTTTAGTTTCAATTAAAAAGTTCTGCTCTAATTTTTATTTCTTTTTCTCTACTAATTTTGGATTTGGTTTGTTCTTGCTTTTCTGGTTCCCTGAGCTACATGATTAGGTTATTTTTTGAAATCTATCTACTTCTTTAATATAGGTGTTTATTGCTATAAACTTCCCTCTTGGCACTGCTTTTGCTGTATCCCATAGGTTTTGGCATGTTGTGTTTTAATTTTCTTTTGTTTCAAGGAATTCTTAAATTTCCTTCTTATTCATCAACTTAGTTGTCATTCAGGAGTCTGTTTTTAAATGTATATGTATTTATATTGTTTCCAAAGTTTCTCTTTTTATTAATTTTTAGATTTTTTCCATTTTGGTCTGAGAAAATACCTGCCATGATTTGATTAAAATTTTTTTTTGAGAATCGTTTTTAGCTCTAATGTATGGCCTTTCCAGTGTTCCATGTGCTGATTAGAAAAATGTGTATTCTGCAGCTGTTTGATGAAATGTCCTGTAAATGTCTATTAGGTCATATTGGAGTATAGTGCAGTTTAAGTTGGTGTCCCTATGTTGATTTTTTGTCTATATGACTTGTTCAATGCGGGAGTTGGATGTTGAAGTTCCCAAATTTTATTTTATTAGGGCCTATTGCTCTCTCTAGCTCTGATAATATTTGCTTTGCATATCTGGCTGCTCTGGTGTTGGGTGCATATATCTTTATATCCTCTTGCTGAATTGATTTTTAAATCATTATATAATAATATTTTTGCCACTTTAAAAAAAATTAAATCATTATATAATAATATTTTTGCCACTTTTTGTCTTTTCTTAATTTATTTTTTAAAGTTTTTATTTTTATGAAAAACAGAGAAGGGGTCTCACTCTGTTACCCAGGGTGGCCTTGAACTCCTGGGCTTAAGAGATCTATCCACCTCAGCCACCCAAAATGCTGGATTACAGGCATAAGTTACCATGCCTAGCCTATTTTTATGTTATTTGACAAAAGATATATTTTGTTTGCCATGAGTAACACTACTTCTGCTCCCTTTTGCTTTTCATTTGCATGGAATATCTGTTTCTATTTCTTTATTTTCGATTTCTGTGTCTTCACAGGTGACGTGAGTTTGTAGGCAACATATATTTGGGTCTTGTTATTTTTATTCATTCAACCAGTCTACATCTTTTGATTGGGGAATTTAAGTCATTTACGTTCAAGGTTATTATCAATAGGTGAGGACTTACTCCTGTAATTTTGTTGTTTTCTGGTTGTTTTGTGTATAATCGTTTCTTTATTCCTCTCTTATTGCTTATCTTTGAGGTTTGGTGGTTTTCTGTAGTGATAGTTTGATTCCTTTCCCTTTGTCATTTGTACGTTACACCTACCAGTGAGTTTTTAGTTTTGAGTGTTTCATGGTGGTAGATATTGTCTCTTCATTTCTAAATGTTACTCTTTTAGCATTTCTCCTAGGGCTGGTTTAGTGGTGATGAATTTTCTTAGTATTTGCTTCTCTGGGAAGGACTTTATTTTTTCTTTATTTCTGAAGGATAATTGTGGTGGGTATAGTATTTTTGTCTGACAGGTTTTTTTCTTTCAGCTGTTTTGAATATATGATTTCATTCTCGACTGCCCTGTAAGGTTTCTGCTAATATAACTGCTATTAGTCTGATAGGGTAACTTATGTATGACTTGACACTTTTCTATTGCTGTTTTTAGAGTTCTCTCTTTGTCTTTTGACAATTTGACTACAATGTACAAGTTTTCTGGGTTGAATCTACAAGGGAGTCTTTGAGTTTCTTGTATCTGGATGTCTGTCTCTCTCCCAACCTACTTGGGAATCTTTGAGTTTCTTGCATCTGGATGTCCATATTTCTCCCAAGATTTGGGAAGTTTTCAGCTATTGTTTTATTAAGCAGGTTTTTGTCTTTTTTGTTTTTTAATAACTTTTCCTTTTGTAATTCTCATAATGTGAATATTTGTTCACTTAATGGTATTCCATACGTCCTGAAGCCTTTCTTTTCATTCTCTTTTTTCTTTTGTCTGACTGGGTTATTTCAAAAGACCTGTTTTTATGTTCAGAAATTATTTTTTCTGATTGATGTAGTTTATTGTCAAAGCTCTCAATTGTATTTTTAAATTTCATTCATTGAATTTTTCAACTACATGCTTTCTGTTTGGTTCTTTTTTTTTTTTAAAAATGATATCTATGTCTGCTGAATTTCTAGTTCAGGCTATGAATTGTTTTTCTGGTTTTATTGCATTGCCTGCATTCTCTTGTATCTTGCTGAGTTTCCTTAAGTTTATTATTTTGAATTCCTTTTCAGGCATTTCGTAAATTTTCTTTTCTTTGGGGTCTGTTATTAGATAATTATTGTGTTACTTTAGAGACAGTATGTTTCTTTGATTTTTAAATATTTCTTGTGTCCTTTTGTTGATATCTGTGTATCTGGTCGAAACAATCACTTCTACTGATTTTATGGAATAGCTTTCATAGGGAAAGATTTTTTTCTTGTAGATGTTTCCTACAGTGTCATTTGAGTAGAGCGCTTTGACGTTGGTTCTGGCTGGGCAAAATAGTGTATTCCCCATATTATTTCTTCAGCTGTAATCAATGTCAACAGTGTCTGTGAGTTTCTCAGTGGCCTAGGCTGTGGTTGTTTGTAAAAGCTGTGATGTAGCTTTATTGGGGGTGAGGACACTGGGCAGGCAGGTCCTCAGAACCTGTGGGGGAGTTTGCATGTTTATGGTGGCTTTGCTGCTGGAGGAGTTGGGGTTGCCAGTTTCAGTGTGTTCTAGGTATTCTTGTCCTCAGGCCCCTGAGAAATTGCTCACGGGCACACAGCTGTTCTGCGGCTGGATGGGGTGGGAATGCTTGTGGCAGCTATTAACCCAGATCCTTGGATTCTTAGGGGGGCTTGCATGGCATGTGGCTGCTTCCATTGCTGGAGAGGGCAGGGTCAGAGGCAGTAGGAGTGGGGCCCAGGCAGATGGCTCTCAGGCAATGGGGAGTCCACACATTAGCTTTCTCTGTATTGGGTACAGCCTTCCCGATGGGTTAGACTACCTGTTCCTTGGGGTGTGGGGAGATACATGGGCTCAGCTGGCGTTGTCATGACTGTACCACTGGGTTCAGCTGGTGTTGCAACCCTGCAGCCATCTGGATGGATATTGGTGGATATCAGTGGGGTTCCAGGGACGTGGAGATGCAGAGGCTATTGGTCTCCAGAGCAGAATGCACTCTGGTGGTGGCCCTGCTTTCAAAATTGTCCTGTGTTACAGCACTCTGAATCCCGGGGAATAGGGGATTTTCAGAGAGAATTCTTCTGTAGAATAATGCAGTACTGTGGACTCCAGGTAGTTCTTTATACTCAGTTCAGTGCTTGTGAGGACTATGAGGCTCTCCTGTAGCCTGGATTGCAGGCATCCATGATGAAAATGTGGACTTTTAGACTTACTTTTTTCTTAACATGGGGAGACCCTGTTGGCTTTGAGTTGATATCATCTGGATACTTTGCTTACCTTTTTATAATGCCTTTCTGAGTTTCTATACCTCAGAGGGCCTTTATCACTTACTGGCTGAATTCCAGTGTTGTTCCTTAGGGGAACACCTATTCAATATGTGGCTATTTATTTGTTCTTTGGGCCGTTCTTTGGACCCTTCTTTGTGGAGGAGGTGACTGCTGAGTGCCTATGATCAGTCATTTTGATCTTATGTCAAGTTAATTTGTAGCCCAGCCAAGGAAACTATGAGAGTTAAGGGAAGACATTTTCCCCACTTATACACTAAAAAAAAATGTGGTCTTTTTATCCTTAAAAATTAATTGGTAGTCTTTAGTACTGGTTCAATTAATTAGTAATTATTATATTACTTCACTATGAAATTTGTGCTTGGAAGAGTTCTGAAAAATGTGGACTCTGTCAGCCTACATGTTTTGAAATCATTTTATTAGCTTGAATGGTAATAAAGGTTAAGATAATAAAATGCTAAAAAGGAATTAGAAGTTTAAATTAACTAAATAATACTCTTTACAGTATCACCAAAATATGAAATACTTAGGGATAAAGTTGACAAAAGTCAATTAAGATCTATACACTAAATAGTGCAAAGCATTGCTGAGATAATTTCAAAACAAATAAATAGAAGGATATACCAGGCTTATAGACTGGAATAGTGAATATTGTTAAAATGTTACTGATCTATATTAAATCAACTCCAATAGAAATTCCTGCAGAATTTTTTAGTAGAAATTGATAAACCAATTCTAAAATTTATGTGGAAAGGTAATGAATCAAGATACCAGAACAATTTTGAGAAAGAAAAAAGATTTTTCATATTTGCAATATTGTGATTTATAATAGAATATATATATGTATACGTGTGTTTGTGAGCGTGTATATATATGTGTGTATATATATATGTATATATATATATATATATTTGGTCTTCTTCCTCATTTAAAGATATTTAGTTCCTATAATACTTGAAATCTCTAGAGTGATGAGTATCTTTTGTAGGTCAACGAGACCACTATTGACTGGGGGCCCCTAGATAGCTTTAGGATTGGGGCTAGTTACCAGAAAAACTAGGGCAGGATTAGAGGACTGGGACTTTTACTCTCACCCCTTAATATAGTTTAGATATTTGTCCGCTTCAAATCTCATGTTGCAATATAATCCCCAATTTTGAAGGTGGGGCCTGGTGTGAGGTTTTTGGGTCATGTGGGCAGATCTTAGGAATGGCTTGGTGCTATTCTCCCAGTAGTAAGTAAGTTCTCACTCTTACTTCCTGTGAGATCTGTTGTTAAAAAGAGCCTGGGACCTCCCCTATTTCTTCCTTCCTCTTTTGTCACGTGATGCCTGTCTCCATTCACCTCTGCCATGAGTAGAAGCTTCCTGAGGCCCCCTCCAAAGCAGATGTGAAGCCATGATGATTCTGGCACAGCCTGCAGAACTGTAATCAAAATAAACCTTTTCTCTTCATAAATCACACAGTCTCAATTATTCCTTTATAGCAATACAAAACAGGGGAGCTGAAGGTTAAATTGATCAACAGTGGTCAATGATTTAATTAATCATGTTTACATAATAAAATTTCGATAAAACCCCTACAGGACTGGATTTGGAGTACTCCTGGATACCTGAACATGTGGAGCCTCCTGGAGGGTGGCAAGCCTGGAGAGTGCATGGGAGCTCTGCACTACTTTCCATATGCCTTGTTCTATGCATATCTTCCATTTGGCTGTTCATCTGTATCCTTTGTAAATATCCTTTACAATAAACTGATAAATGTAACTAAAGCATTTCCCTGGGTTCTGTGAGTTGCTATAACAAATTAATTGAACCCAAGAAGGGGGTCTTGGGGACCCTGATGAATAGTCTGCCAATGAGAATCACAGGCCACAACCTGGGATTTGATTGGCATCTGAAGTTGGAGGCGGTATTCTGGGACTGATCAACCTGTGGGATCTGATGCTATCTCCAGATAGGTAGTGTCAGAATTGAACTGAATTAGAGGATACCTAGCTGGTGTTTACTGAATTGCTTGGTGTGAGGGGGAAAACCCCCACATATCTGTGGTTCCAGAAGTGTTCAGTGTTGATGTGTGAAAGAATGGGGAAAACAGTTTGAGTTTTCCTATTTATATGCACAACTGACTTTTAACAAAGTTGCCAAAGTATTTCAATGGAAAAAGGATAAACTTTTCAACAAATGGTGCTAGAACTATTAGACAGCCACATGCAAACAAATAAACACAAGACCTTAACTTATACTACATGTACACATTAATTTGACATGAATCAGACCTACATATAACCTGAATGAATTATAGACCTAAACCAATAAAATTTCTAGAAGAAAACACAGGCTAAAACATTAGTGACCATGAGTTTGGCAAAGCTTTCTTAAATAAGACACAAAAAGTATAACCCGTAAAAGAAATAATCAATAAAATTTGACTTCTTTAAAATTAAATAATTTGTTCTTCAAATAACACTGATAATTTAAATGCAAATGGCAGACTTGGAGAACTACTTGTAAAACATATGTGACAAATACGTTGTGTCTAGAATATATATATCTAAAATGTTTACAATCAACGGAGTTCACAATGAAAAAATGAGCAAAATATTTGAATAGACACCTCACCAAAGAAGATACAGAGACGATCAATAAGCCTGTGAAAAGCTGTTTAGTATCCTTACTCATTAAAGGAAAGTAAGTTGAAACTATAATGATATACCACTACACACCAACTAGATGATTAAAATTAAAATGTACAACTATATTAAGTATTGATAAGGATGTGGAGTAACTAGAATGCTCATACTCTGCTATAAG
Source organism: Hylobates moloch (assembly GCF_009828535.3). Lineage (NCBI taxonomy): Eukaryota > Metazoa > Chordata > Mammalia > Primates > Hylobatidae > Hylobates > Hylobates moloch. The sequence continues at coordinate 72,402,894 of NW_026652288.1, forward strand.
AATGTAAAATGGTACAAATACTTTGGAAAACATATTTGTAGTTTATTAAAAAGTTAAGTGTGCATAACTGCTGTATGCCTCAACCAATCTACTGTTATTAATTGCCCAAGAGAATTGATAGTACATGTTCACATAAAGTCTTGTATATGAATACTTAGAATAGCTTTGTTTGTTAAAGTTGCAAACTGCAACCAACAACCCTATCTCCATCAATAGGTGAAAGAATAAATAAATTGTGGTATATACATACATTGGAGTACTACTCAGCAAAAAAAGTAATGAACTATCGATAAAGATATTAACATGAGTAAATTTCAAAAGATATTATGCTAGTGAAACAAGCTGGACCAAAAAAGTACATTATGAACTGTATATTCCATTTAAGTATAATTCTAGAAAATAAAAATATATTTATACTGAAATAATGCAAAAAGTCATTGCCTAAGGATGGGGACAAAGGGAGGAAGGGATTACAAATGGACACACGGAAACTTTTGAGGGTGAATGTTCATTATTTTGATTGTGGTAATGGTTTTATGGCTATATCTACAGGTTAAAGCTTCTCAAATTGTACACTTATATATGTACAGCTTATTGCATGTCAAATATATTTCAATAAACCATAAAGAAAGAAAATAATAAACAATAACAAGGACAAAACCTTGTTTTGTCTACCTTGTAAACCTAATTTACATTTGTTTGCCTAAAGTACTTTTTTTACTTGGTATTATAAAAACAATTTATATCTTATATATGAATTTGCATAATAGTTGATTTCTTCATCTCGAAAATATTTTTACATGAATGGTTAAAACTAGAGTTTTTCTTATTCGTTATACAACATCACAATTTCTTATTCAGTAATTTCTTATTCATTATAGAACATCTTAATTAAATATATACCATATGAAAATCTATGTAAGCAAAATGGATCAGTTCAAATTAGGAAGCAATCCAACCCAAAAATTCTTGATGAAACTTTTTTTTTATGAGGCAGGGTCTCACTCGGTCACCTAGGCTAGAGTGAAGTGGTGTGATCACAGCTTACTGCAGCCTTGATCTTTTAGGCTCCAGTGATTCTCCCACCTCAACCTCCCAAGCAGCTGGGACTACAGGTGTGCACCACCATGCCTGTCTAAGTTTTAAAACATTTTTTTTTTGTAGAGGCAGAGTCCCTATAAATGTTGTCCAGGCTGGCTTCAAACTTCTTGGGCTCAAGCAGTCCTCTCTCTTTGGCCTCCTAAAGTGTTGGCATTATAGGTGTGACTACCATGACCAGCTGAAACATTTTTTTTGTCCATTTTTTTTCTTTTTTTAGAGATAGGGGTCTCACTATGGCTCCCAGGCTAAAGTGCAGTGACTATTCACAGGCACGATCCCACTACTGATTTACATGGGAAATGTTTTTTAATGTGCTTGAGTATTGTTTAATTTCACAACTGAGAATTTTGCATTTTTAAGTTCCAGCCTTCATCCCTTCCTGAAAGGAGAGGATTGAAGGCCCAGGATGGCTGGGTATGGGCAAAGTGAAGTCAGCCTGTTTTGTGCAAGTGCAAAGGAAACCAGTTGCTGAGTCTTTAGTATTCTGACTCTTCAACTAAATTTTTATTGTAGATGTGAAAGATCAATACTGGAAGATAACCAGCATAGGAAATGGATGGAATAACTACCAAAATAGGAAAATACCAAAAAGATAAATGAACTATGGTAATAGAAAAAATAGCTAACACTTGTTTTTCTGGAGTTTAAAAAATTTCTTCACATACATTATCTCCTTTAATGGATACTTGTTATAGTTCCTGAAACAAAGTAGGTATTCCATGAAAGCTTGCTGAACCGAGGAATTAGAATTCTTACCAGTGTCTACCCCATGGTAGGCACTCTGTGTTTGGAGACAATTATCCGTTTGTCTCTTACATTTCTGCATATCTGGTGAGCAGAGAAATTGATTTCCTCGTTATGAACTGTCTCTTCAAGGATGTTTGTGTAGTAAACTGGCTTGGAAGATAGAGAGAGTGTCTCCTCCAGAGCAGTGAGAAGGCTTGCTTACTATCCAATATAATAAGTATATCTTCTTTAGGAGCAAAAGTCAGACAAGTTTCCCTCCTATTACAGAAGATTTGGGATGTTATGCTGAGGATTCCTCCTCTGTAATATACTATACTACACAGCAGGTATCATTTGGCCCTCTTTGTTTTACATTACAGAAATTGAGCCTCGGGGAACTGGCATCAATGTTGATGTTCTGGCTATAGGCATTAGTCTGAGCAGTAAACTGTCTGTCTCTGATCCAGAAGTCTCATTTTTTCTACCTGAATCCATTAGATTGTGAGAGGCTAATGTGTTAATTTGTAAGTAGGTTAAAATCTCAGATCCTGCACAGTTTTTGATTCTCTATACATGCTTTCTGCACTAGAGTGCATAATCTCAGGAAAGCTTAAAAATCAGAATAAATAGCAAAATATATTAGAAGGACAAAATCTAATCAAAAGTACAACTTCCCCAACTGTGCAGAACAAAGCTACTATCTTACCTCTTCCTGAGGAAAAACAGAAACCATCTTGCAGTTGGGAATAATAAGAGAAGTGAAAAAGCCTAATTGATGGTAAGGTAAAAGGCCAAAGCAATTATAAAAATGAGAAGAAAACATAAACATTGGAAGACAATAGAATCCAAACATGTGAGAAGTTAAACATAATCTTAAGGAGAAGTTGATTCAGGAAGATTTCAAAGAAATATTGTGCCATTATGCTGGTATTGCTTCTTCATCAATCTCTGGAAGGATTCACAAAATACTAGAGAGTGGTTGTTTCTGAGAAGGAGAATCGGGTGGGAGACAGAGCGCTACTTTGAGTATTTTAAATTTTGTACCATCTGCAGCTAGATTTATTTTAAAAACATATACATATATATATATAATTTAAAAAACCTTTAAATGACTTTTAAAGTAAAAAAAACACTAATTTTTTTAGATTAAAAAACTTATATAACAAGGATATAACTGTTTAAAAGATTTACTGAGGACATTTCTTTTCAGGGTTGCTGGCAGTTTGGTTTTATGGAGGTAAAGACATCTTTATCTCTGAAACTGACTACTTTTGTTAAGAAAATTCTCCAGAATAGGCTCTTTCATTCCAGGTATGTAAGATAAGTAAATACCCACCCAAAGCTCTTGGATAAAAGTATGAGGTTACTTTGAATCAGAATGCATGCATTGTGTTCTGTTTAATAATGTCAATTAGGTATACATATTTTACTTCTAAAAGAGGAGACAGAGGTAGTTTTCCTCAAAGATATTCAATGGGGACTACTAGTGCCCTGTACTGGGTTTGTTTAAGATTGAATGATTAAGAATTTGAGATGGTCTTGCCAGGACTATAGTGCTTGCTTGTAGTTGTGCCTTTGGGAAGTCAAAGGGGTATAGTTCAGCCAGGTTTAGAGCAATTCCCAAGGAAGGTTGGTTTTGGGCACAGAATGTGTCTCTTGCTTGAGTTTCTTGGCCCAGCACCAGGAGGAGAACTGCCATAGCAAATTGGTCTGGATGGCTCTAATGGCCATTGGCAGAAACCAAAGGGGTGGTTGGCTGTCTGAGGAGGCTCAGATAGTAGTCATTAGGAATTAACATTTTAGATTAATTAAACTATGCTGGAGGTCCTTGGGAATATCTCAGGGGAAGAGCCATGAGAAAAAGATGGCATCTTTTTGCAACTGTAGAAAGGGGCTCGAAATTATAGTGATAGTGATAATACCTTTTTTGGTACTCTACAATGTTAAAATTGAACATTATGATTATTTAAGCATGTTTAGATTTGTTTAAACATTCTCATCCATTAGTAATTTAACCATTTAAGACATTGATAAAGTTGGGACTCCAGCTTGAATCTAAGTAGGATTTGGACATGGTTAGAGTAAAAGTGTGGGTTGGGCTAACAGATGTCTATTTGCAGGGATGCTTGAGGAATATATGGGGAGAATGGGCCAGGTTTGCTGAAAACAAACAGTCTTCAGTGAAAAAGACTTAGTCATCAGTAAGGATGGCATACTCACAGTAGAGTGTAGTTGTTATTGGACTCTTGTTTGAGTCCCACATCATTCAGGAAAGGTATAGAAAACAGGAAGAACTGTTTCAGGGAAAGTTTGTAAAACATTGAGGACCCTCCAGGAATGCTTTGGAATCCTGCGAACCAAAGCAAACACTAAGAAGCGACTGTATCTCTTTTGCTTTGCCATAGACCCTTGTGTAGGTTAAGTCTCTGAGAAAGCCAGACAGTTCTACCGTAAGCATCACCAACATGATAAATTGAGTGCAGAGCCTCCTTCCTCAAGATGCTCACTTCCAAATTGAAGTCTCATCGAGTATATCTTATTGGTAGAGCCTGGGTCACTTGCCTGAGTCCTAGTTGCAAGGGAGGCTGTTTCCTGAGTTCTACCTTGAGGATGAGGGACTCGTAAGCTTAAAAATTTGCCAAACAAAAAGAAGAAAGCTTGTCAGTCAGGACATCTACAAATGTCTACAACAACGTGTACCTCTGAAGTTAAGCTGCAAGTATTTGAAGTTGTGGGGCAAGGTGTCAGAGTGCTAGCATTGGAAGTGGTTGGCTTGTGGGTCATAGGGTAGTAAGAATTTACCAACACCAGTATAAGTTTGAAAAGGAAAGTTTTATTAGATAGAAAAAACATTGCTGAAGAGTGCAGCGGGGTGTCTCAGCAAGAGAGGACTGAGCACAATGGAGTGGATTTTTCTTAGGAACATTTATGGACCTTAAAATAGGAGCTTAAGGGTCATTTGGACAATATTAGCCACATAGGTCATGATAAATGATTACATTTGTAGACATTTTGGTGCCTTAATGTCAGCAAGGACTGCACAATGAGTTTCAACATGCATACATTCCGGAGATATATAGAAATTCTAGTTGTTCTGGGGAAAGAAGCCTAGTTGTTCTGGGGAAAGTACCAGATGCTGGCTTTAGATAATAAGGAAGTCTAATTACTTCTAAATTCCCCAGATAAGGAGTTTTGCTTCTGGATGGCCTGCTTGATGGTCACCAGGTGATCTTTTCTCTCCTCAGAAGTTCCTATTTTAATATGCAAATATAAATAGTTTTGAAAATGTCTTAGCTATATCTACCTGTTACTTTTATTGTGGGTAATCACCTAGAACAGGGGTCTTAAATCTAAGCAGGATCCAGGTATTTCTAGTGTTACTGTGTAGGGGAGGAAAAATAATTTTCCCTCTACCCTCCATAGTTCTTAGTTGAGACAGATCCCTGCAATAAAAAACAAATTAGCAAGAGAAAAACAAGCAAAATTTAAAAACATATTGTCTTATTCTGTTTGGGCTAATACAACAAAAATACCTTAGACTGGGCAATTTATAAACAACAGAAATTTATTTCTCACAATTCTGGAGGCTGGGAATCCCAAGATCAAGTCCTCAGCAGATTTGGTGAGGGCCTGTTTTTTGTATATGGTCCTTTTTCTGTGTACTCACGTGGTGGAAGGAGTGAATACTGTGTCCTACTTTCAATCTCTTTGCAAGGAAACTAATGTCATTCATCAGGGCCCACCGCTTAATACCCATCACAATGCAGATTAGGTTTCAAGATGAGTTTTGTAGGAACATAAACATTCAGACCATAGCACATGCACACATCCTATATGCATGAGACATGACTCAGAGAAAGGAGTGAATATCTAAAGTAGATCTCGAAGGGGTGGTTTAAACTTCAGGCTTAAATACCATCATTCTCTGAAACAAAGAAAGAAGGATGGAAAGGTCTGGTTAAGATGAGAAGGCTGGGAAAGGACCTTAAACAAAGCTAAGGGTTGCTATGCAGATTTGAGGCAATGCTTTCTCCATTGATTAAGAGTTCTAGTGATTTAGTCATCATTTTCTTCTGGTACAGAGAGGGAGATAACTTTACAAATGGAGATTTCTATTAGATGTAAATTTCTCTTACAAAAGGGCAACTTTTCAGAGCTGTTCCTGTGTCTGCACTTCCTCAAAGTACCAACTCAAAATAATCCTTATGCCAGAAAGGCATATTTTGGGATGGCATATTCTGATCTCCTACAGTCATATTTTGGGATGGCATGTCCCCCTTATGTAGAAAATGGTGGATTAACATTGAGGAAAATGAAGCTGACAAGCATAAGCACTAAGAACCCTCATGAGAGAGGAATTCATTCTTAGGATGTAAGTTGCCCCTTAGAAAGGGTAATTTTAATATGTTCATGTTATTTAAATTCATCTCCCAGGCTAGCCCTCCTTGGACTCTTATGCGTTGCAAGACAGAGAAATGGAAAATGTTTTTTACTTTGTTAAAAGAAAACCTTTAGAAACATTAAATTTAACAGAATTTGAGCAAAGACTGTTTCATCAATCAGGCAGCCTCCAGAACCAGAATAGGTTCAGAGCAATTCCAAGGCTGCCATGTGACCAGATAACATTTATGAATAGAAAAAGGGAAGTGACAAACAGAAAACAGAAGTGAGATACAGAAACAGCTAGACTGGTTAAAGCTGGGTCTTTGCCTTACTAGAACCTGCTGTGATTGGCTGAGACTCAGCTACTTGTTACAGGAGTAGGTTACAGTCTGTTTACACATCAAATTACATTACAGTTCATTACGGGGAAACCTTTAGGCTGAACCTAAATATGTAAACCTTTAGACTGAACTTAAATATGTAAATATGAACTTAAATAAATATGTACATTTCTAAGGAGTAGGTTACAGTCTGTTTACACATCAAGTTAGGTTATAGTTCATTATGTATGGAATAACCTTTAGGCTGAACTTAAAAATGTAAGGAGGCAGCTTTAGGTCAAACTTAATTTAACAACTTAAATCTCTTGAAGATATCAAGTGAATAAGAAGTTTACACTCAGGCTCCTCCAAGAGGGCCTAAAACAAGGCGGAAAAGTACATTTCCAGCTTCACAATGCACCATCATCTTCTATCGCTGAAGGAGCACAGATGGTGTCCAAGAAAGATTCAGGGAAGGCTGAGATGCAGTAGCATGCAGGGCCCATGTGGTCACCTGGCAAGAAGCCACGAGGAATCCTAGACATAACTGAGGGTGGATCTTAGAACATGGATATAAAAGCAAGGAAAAATTTAAAAAATTCCTTGTAAGGTGACCTAGAACCTGGGAGAAAAAGCAGTTTATACGTGTATTTTATTTTTGATCTATCATTATATTCTTGGGATTGTTTTGCTGCTAAATACGACTATTTCCAGATACATGAAGTCACTACTCAGATTGAATTCAGATAACTACAAAAAGTTTTTATTTAAAATGGCACCTTACCATGTATTTAAACACTTAGATATTAATGTATATTAGTGATGGATGCATATTAGCAAATATTAATTGGTTTTATAGAGGAAAAGTATACATCTGTAAGACTTAAAGCAAATATATGATATAAAAGGAACGATTTTTAGTGATTAAATTGAATTGCTGGCATATTGCAATATTTCAAAGGTCCCTGGTGGGAGATTTGCTTATATTCTGGAACTTTACTTTACTGAAAAAAAACCCCTCAATGTTATAAAACTTGACTATTTTCAGGAAGCAAAAAGCATTTTCAAATATAAGTTGTTCAAGGAATCTTAGGTCTCTTATTGCTTGAATCAATAGGGAAAAAGCTAAATGATTTTTAAAAAAGGTTTGAAGTAACCAAAAAGATAATCTTTCTTTTCTTCTGGCAGTCAACTTAAATGATGAACAAGTATGGTGAAATGCCTAGTTGTTAAATTTTGACTTTATTTACACATTAAATTACAAAAATAGAAGGAAGCTCTGTGCCATTTAAATTTTCCACTGTGAGGTTTATAACTTCACCAGAGCTGAAAACAAATGAATATTTTTGCAATAAGATTTTCAATAAGAGAGAGGATGAAACAAAAACTTCACAGCAATTAAAATCTTATAAAGAATAAAATTAATTTCAAACTGCTTGGAACTTTCAGAACTCCATGTTACCAATGAAACTTTAATTTTTAAATAGATAAGTTTAAGGAAAAAATTATATTCTTAAAAACAAAAGGCTCTGAAAGAGCAAGATTTTCTGTGGTAAGGGAAGCTTTCTCCTTTAATTCCTTTATTTATTGTGTTTGATCAAAGTAGTCAGGGTCAAGTGTGCAGACCTGTTACATGAGATACACATCTGGGGGGTAAAAGTCAGTGAGAGATAAAGTGAGTTAAGGCAGAGAGGCTTTCTGGACTGAAGCCCAACAAGACTGATTTACTTGGAAAGAATGTAAGCTGACAAGCTCCTTCAATTCAGGGTCAGGAACATGATCTAGTTGGTGATGCAGCTGTCCTATGAAAGGAGCTTTATTCTGGGCCTTCATTGTTATCCTCCTGATAAATTATGCTTTCTTGAAGAGCACAAAACATTTTATGAAGTAATTTTGGAGGATATGTATATTATACATATGTATATATATATATATGAATGATATTCTAGTACTAATAATTTGAATTTAACCTTGACACACTTTGTTTTCTCAATTTTAATACATGAAATGACTTCTTTAAAGATCAATGTGATGGCCATTGAAGAAAAGGCAGTATTTACAGGCTGTATGAGTGCAAAAATACCAATTTTCAGGTTAAGATGCCCAGCTATAGGGATAGTGCAGTTTACTGCAAAATAAGTCAGAAGTCAGAGGCACAGCTCAGGGTTGAATTTTATTCCAGAGTTCCTGATCTATATCGCCACCAACAAGGATGATAAATTAGGGCAGCTGCAACTGGTTCCATGTTTTCTGGGATCTTGAATGACTGGAAACCTGGTGGTATTCAAAGAAGCATCTCTTTTTTATTCTTTTTATTTTTTTATTTTTTTTTTGAGATGGAGTTTTGCTCTCGTTGCCCAGGGTGGAGTACAATGGCGTGATCTCTGCTCACTGCAACCTCCGCCTCCCTGGTTCAAGCGATTCTTCTGCCTCAGCCTTCCCGAGTAGCTGGGATTACAGGAATGCGCCATCATGCCCAGCTAATTTTTGTATTTTTAGAGACGGAGTTTCTCCATGTTGGTCATGCTGGTCTTGAACTTCCCACCTCAGGTGATCCACCCTCCTCGGCCTCCCAAAGTGCTGGGATTACAGGTGTGAGCCACCGTGCCTGGCCAGAAGCATCTCTTTGTTTAAATCACTTACCTGACTACACACACCCTTTCATCAAGCAAAGTGAGTAAGAGTGTTTCACACCTTTATGCCTCCATTAGATTGTGCTTTGTAACATGATTTCTTCAGTGTGGCTTCCCTTGATTTTTAAAAACTGAATGTTTTTCAAAAAAACTTTGTGTTGTATTTAGTATAAATACTCTCTTTCTTTTTAAATTTATCTTATATATATTTTTTGAGACAGAGTCTCGCTCTCGCCCAGGCTGGAATGCAGTGGCCCAATCTGGGCTCACTGCAAGCTCCGCCTCCCAGGTTCACACCATTCTCCTGCCTCAGCCTCCCAAGTAGCTGGGACTACAGGTGCCTGCCACCACGCCCAGCTAATGTTTTGTATTTTTAGTAGAGACAGGGTTTCACTGTATTAGCCAGGATGGTCTCGATCTCCTGACCTCGTGATCTGCCCACCTTGGCCTCCCAAGGTGCTGGGATTACAGGCGTGAATCACTGCACCCGGCCAATACTCTTTCTCTTACTCTGGGATATGTCCCCTTTCATCCTTTTGATATTTAAGAAATGTTTTCCCTGACACAGATTGTATTATTTGTCAATCATTCTTTTTCTCCCACACTTGCTGTGGTTCACTGTGGGTATAATATTGATCTTGGGATTGACCATGTGTCTTGCTTGGGCTAACGGAATACCGAAAAAAATGACTATACAAATTCTAATCTGAAGAGACGTTGTATATTCTCTCACCCTCTTGCATTCTGCCATCTGCTACAAGTTGAATAGGCACTGGGAAGCTTCTAGTTCCAATATGACAGACATATAGCATAGAAACAAACCTGATTTACAACTTGAAGTAGAACTACCTGGCCAACTTAAAAACTTTTTAAATAAAGGAATGCTTTTTGTTGCAAGCCACTGAGATTTTTAGACATGTTTGTTATGCAGCAATATCAGAGCAGAATCTAACTTACACATCCTCAACTTTTAATTCTTCAAAATCAGAAATCCATAAAACCAAGAAAGAAGAGTAGAATGAATATCTATATGATCTTCACTTAAATTCATCCATTGTTAACATTGTGTCATTTTTATTCCATCTGTCTTTCTTTTATTTTTGGGAGAACATTGAAAAATTTTAGGCATCTGATACTTTCATAAATACTTTAGTTTATAGAATGTCTAAGACTAAGAACTGTCTTAGACAGTACAGGCTGCTATAATAAAAATACCATACAGTGGTTGTTTAAACAACAGAAATTTATTTTTTACAGTTCCGAAGGCTGAGAAGTCTAAGATCAAGGTAATGGCCATTTTGGTTCCGGGTGAGGACCCTCTTCCTCACATGGTGGAGACAGAGAGATCATCTCTCTTGTATCTTTTCTTATAAGGGCACTAATGCCGTTATAAGGGACGTAATTACCCCTCAAAGGCACTAGCCTAATACCATTACCTTGGGAATTAGGGTTTTAACATAAGAATTTTGGGAGGACACAAACATTCGGTCCACAGCATAACATTCTTTCATTTCCATTAGTTCAACTTAATTTGAAATAGTGTATAAATGATTAAAAGTTATCTTAATTTTATCTCAAAAGAAATGCACAAAAATGATCTAAACAAGGTAATCTAATACTATAGAAAAAGTGATAATAGTGTAGGGACATGGTGTATAAAAGGCAACCACAGCCGACCCATAGTGAGTTGAAACTGTCTAACAACTTCTTGGAAAACGTTATTTTCAATTTTATTAAATGTAAGTAAGGATAATGATTTATAAGTGCAGCTACATATATTTTATCAGCATTACTGAGGGTTCAGGCAATGAAGTGTTTTAAGCTATGTAAGTTTAGTGGTACATAAATCCATCCAGTGCCAACCTGCTAGGGAGTGTAGAGAATTATAGGCTGGCGTGAATTCCTAATGTGACTCAGCATAATGTGTGTTGCCTGCTGAACACTTTCAAATGCATTGATGAAGATTTCCATGGGCCACACTCCTTTAAACTTCATGCTCAAGGTTGTTTCTTCTACATTAGCAATAAAGACATGAATAAATACCCAGAAAGGAGGAAGGAAAAAAAATCACAAACGTGTGTTTTAAAGAGGTAAAATAGTGTAAAAGGGACTTCTGAGCTGGACTTTGGCATCAGAAAGACCTGGGTTTTTATCCTTGGTTTCCTAGTTATCTTGGGCAACCTTTTTTTTTTTTTTTTTGAGACAGAGTTTTGCTCTTGTTGCCCATGGCGCGATCTCGGCTTACTGCAACCTCTGCCTCCCTGGTTCAAGAGATTCCCCTGCCTCAGCCTCCTGAGTAGCTGGGATTACAGGCGTGTGCCACCATGCCCAGCTAATTTTCTGTATTTTTAGTAGAAAGGGGGTTTCACCATGTTAGCCAGGCTGGTCTCGAACTCCTGACCTCAGGTGACCCGCCCACCTTGGCCTCCCGAAGTGCTGGGATTACAGGCGTGAGCCACTACGCCTGGCGATGGGCAAATTTTTAAACTTCTCTGTGTTTGGTTTTCTCATCTATAAAATGGGAATAATAATGACTACCTCAGTAGGTTTCATTGACTAGTAAATTATTAATTAAATACAATTATTTATGTGTTCACATTTACAGCATCCTCTGTAACCCTCCTGCTCCACAATAGACATGTGCCTTTGCTCATTTAGCTTGTCTTCCTTTCCCCCTCTCTAAAAGGCAAAGGCTTTTCAGGCTGATTCGATAATAACAGAGGAAAAAATAAGAGAAAAACCGGCTTCAGAGCAGCATGCTGATTATACCCCTGCAGGAGGCAGCATTAATTAGGGGGACAGAACTCACTGGGAGGATGATCACAGGGGTGGGATGTAACTGGGGGGTGAAAGAAGACTCTTCTGGGGCACAGCTTACTTGGGAGGGAAGCACTGTGTCCATGAGCCCTCATATATTTTAGAAGATATAGGTCTGGATTGGAATCTGGGTTTAGTTGCAAACCACCCTAGGTTCTGGACTATGAAAGTTATAGTTCAACAGGAAACATGCATACAGCTCTTAATGCAGTGTCTTGCACATGGAAGTGGTTGGTAAATGAGCATTTTAGTACATTTTTAGAGACAGTAGGCATCTTAGAGCCACCTAGTCCAGTGATTCTCCAGCTTTAACTGTGAAAACCACTGAAGGTGCTTGTATAAATCATGGCTTCTGGCTCCCATATCCATGGATTCTGGTTCTAGTCTGAGGTGAAACAGAAGCTGCCCCTTTATTTTTATTTGTTTCTTGCCTTATTCTTAATAAACACTTCTATGATTCTGATTCAGGTGATCTATGAACTATAGGTTGAGCCTAGATTCAGATGTTTCTATTTGTTAGTTCCCCTTCCTGGAGCTATTCTAGAAAACTCTCTTTTGCACGCACAATAAGGAATATACAAGGATAGTTACTCCAACGTTTTTAGAGGTTAAAAATTGGAAACAGTCTAACCAGCCCTCAACTGATAGACAACTAACAAAAGTGTAGTGCATTCTTATAATGCAATGCTATGCAACAATTAAAAGAGACTAAGGGAGATGTGTATTTTCTGATGTGGAAAAGTCTCTAAGACATATTGCTTAGTTAAAGCAAGTTACAGAACAAGATGTACAATGTGGAGCTATTCATTAAACACAGAGTGAACAATACTACCTATTTTAATGTGTATGTATATATACACACATATGGACATATGATACAAATGCTTAAAAGGGTTTGAAAGGGTTGATACACAGTAACAGTGTTCATCTTAAGACAGCAGAAGCAGGAGATAGCAATTGAGGTGTTGTTCTCAGTAATGTTCTATATGTTTACATGAAAAATGTATTTATATATTACTTGTGTAATTTAAAAAATCTATGAATAAAGACCTAGCTCAGCTCCTTCATTTTATGAAGATAAGGAAACTGATATTTGTCTGCCAAGGATCTCGGACAGTTTGGTAAACTCATAGATAGACCTCGTGTGCTCGATTGCTTATAACTGCTTGTAGCCAGTGCAGTAGCTTTCTTCATCATGCTCAGTTGAGCTAATTAGGCATTTTAGATGAGGTTGCAGTAGCCATAACCATATCCTCAGCATCAGGAGGAGGCAGTGACTGTTAAGAAAAGGCCAGCTGGGGCTGGACAGGGATGTGCTAGGTAGTGGCTTGATTAAACTTGAACTTGTCAGTGTCCAACAGTGATCAGTTCCCCAGAGGAGGAACTAAAGAGAAGATAGAGAGCTTTCAATTTACAGTGAAAAATATAACTGCATGGGCTGCGGTCGTTATATCAGCCTGACCACAACATTCTATCGAAGTGAACAGCTAAGGAGAAAGGCAAGTGATAATTAGAAATCTACTTTGTAACTTACATGGCCAATCGCTATATCAAATTATTTGAAGTCTTGTGATCAACACATTCTCTCAGAGGGAAGAATCAGAGAGCACTTGGTGAGTGTGGAATCTGAAGGAGAGGATTTACATTAATCAAAATATTTAATGGCATCTGGCTAAATTAATTAGCTGCATCCAGCTCATCATGGAAATCAACTTACTAATGGGAGTGAAATATTTAAGTCATGTCTTTGGCTTATGTTCCTTGGGACTGTCTGACTGGATGGTAATTCTGTTTATGCCATACACCCTCCTTTCTCTATGTTTTGATAGTTGTATATTATATATTTTAATATATTAAATCATATGACCATTTTTCTGCTCCAGGATTTAATTTGGTTATCTTTGTATCTCTGCTCTGATCCTCTTTGTGTTACTCTTACAGTTCAATGCCAGTTGCCATCTCTGGGTCTCCACAATTGGGGCGCTCTTATCCCTCTGATTTCCTCTACCTAGATAATTCCTTTGTCATTCAGATTGTAGCAGTTTAAAGGTCAGCTTGTTAGAACAGCCTTCCTCAGCAACCAATCTAAAAAAGCCACTCATTCATTCTCTATTACTTTATTTTAGTTTGTACATGATATTTATTAGCTTGTTAATATCTGATATTTACTGTTTATATGTGTGTGTTTTAATTTTTGGTTGTATTTCTCACCAGGCTATAACCTTCATGAAAGCAGATCCTTGTCAATCTTTCTCCTCTGCTCTTTGCTCAATACCTAGAACAGAATGTGGCACTTGGCAGGTTCTCATGAAAACTGTTGAATGAATCAATCAAGAAGCCCATAGCACTTTTGTAATTTACAAGTTTTTACATTGTAGACCCCAATGAAGACAAAGATATCTTTTTAGAAATAAATCTGGCCAAAAATCTATATATCTTGGTCAATTCTCAATGAGTGGCAGCTAATTCAGTAAAAGGGAGGATGTGAGTGGAGGGGAGGAGTGTGTGGTTCAGAAATGCCACCTAAGTGTCTAGTCTCCTGCAGTGAGGGCTTACTCAACAGTGGAAGCAGATGCTTCTGAATGCCTACATGCTCTCCAGGTCACAGATTAAGGTGGACATACTTCAGAAAACTATAGTATTCACTAAACAGGAGAGTTGTTTGATGTTATGGTGCCATGACCTTAATGTATTAAAATGAAAGATAGTCCTATAAACCAATGGCAATGGTGGACAAAGTCAGGCCATTGAAGAGCTAAGGCTTCAATATTCCCAAGACATTTGCATTTCATCAGATTTCAGAGCTTTTCTTTAGAGTTTGAAAAGGTTACCACTCCCCTTATCACAAGGCATTCACTTCTTATTGGGTAGGGGCAAACCTTGAAAGAAATAAAACAGACTACTGTGTAATGGTAAATGAGACTGAATTTTCCAATGTGCCACCTGGGAGAGGAATTGCTGACAAGGAAAGATCCATAAGGTAGGAGATGATTACAAACATTGATTTATTTTATCTTCCATTCCACCTTTTGCAATAAGATCCCAGGCTGAAAAAGGTCTTGCTGATATAATTTGCCTCTAGGAAATAAGAATATGAATAGAAATGATAAAACTATGTAATTGATAAAAGGTAGTTTTTCCTCTTTGGTATTAAATCTATTTTTTGTATTGATTTTTGGAGTATGGAAGTTTGTGGCATGGAGCATAGAATCATTCTTCATTTTAAAGTTACTAAATTTGTGAATATCTGTGAGATAAGTAAAATAAACAAATTCTAAAGAGAGAATGTAACATATTGGCATTACGGAGGTAGAACTACACATTTTTGGTATTATGCAATAATTAATATCTTTCAAGATGATGTGCAAGAAACTTCTTAAAAATCAGATTTTGTTCAGATTACAACAGTGTGGTATATCTTCAGTTGAGATAATATAGGTGCATAAAAATGTGGTTCCTCTCATAACAATGATCTGATAAGAGAAAAAGATATTTTGCTTTTAAAAATATATTATGCCTGTGCTATTTTATGGAGCAATTATGAATAATAATAAAAATTGAATATGCATTTAGTTTTCTGTGATAGAATTAGTGGAACATTGCATTTCTACATATATCTTATTTTCATTTTATCTTCCCTCCCTCCTGTAAAGGATTTAAATTCATGAATAAAAATTAACTGCTAGCTTAAACTTGACTTGTGGGTTTTTAAGAAAGAAACCGATGTTTATATATTATGTTCTTTCTATCAGTATGCAGGGAAAATCATTATTGCTATCTATTTAGATGCTAAATGCTATTTGCATTTTGAAATTTCATAAAGAACTCTGTCATTTATTTTTCATTTTGAAAAGCCAGTTTTTCTAATAATATATCTGCACTAAAAGAAAAAAGAAGAAAATACTATGCTTCTATGAGAATGAAGTCAGACAAGTCATTAAACAGGATAATTTCATCTAAAGATCCTTCTAAGAAACAATTTTTCTCCTGAAATTCACATTTTATCAATTCTTATTCTCTTCTTTCCCCTTAAATTCATTGGCAAAAACCCAAAATAAAACTAAGGTATAATTTTGAATCTTTAAAACAATTAACTAGAGATATACAAGGTATCAAAGAAGATATTTAATTAAAACATGACATCCTTTGTCCCATTTCCTTTATTCTTGAGTAAAGACTAACACTTGGCTGCTTTTTCCAATTTCTGGGATTTATGAGATATTAAGCAAGAGTCCATATTAGAAAAGAAACTTTATTTTCATTTATGTGATACCTACTGTAGTAATATGACATTTACTATAATTTAGTCCCACTAGTAGCTTATAAGATTTGAAATCTCAGTGCTTCGCATAACCTCCTTCCAAGTGTTTTAATTGACATTCTGCTATGATGAACCCCACACACCATTACCTGGCTAATTACTTGAGTTACAGTGCTTATACAATGCCATTCTTTGTCCTTGGTCTTTTGGGGTATTAAATAGCAAGGCTGTCCTGAAAGAGGAAGTTACTGCTGTTTTTCATGTGATGCATTAACCTCTTGGTAACTTTGTCAGGGACAGAATCCCTTCTGTTCTTCTCTGGGCTGATCCCAAACCTGATGCTTATCAGAGCTATCTTATTCTCAACTTTCTAGGGGAGCCCTTGACTGCTAAAGGGTCTTCCAGAGCCACTGCCACAGGCAGAGTTTTCCATGAGCTGACTCTGAAGTCATGGAATGGGCTCTGGACCAAGTGACAAAATGAGAATGTAATGATATTTAAATCTTCAGCACTAACTATGATTAGGCAGGATTTGTTAGGAAAAGAATCTTAATAAATTAGAAGTAGAAAAGGGTTTAGAGCTGGCTCTTCTAATCTGAATTCATTGTTTTTAATGGAAGGACACTACTTTCCTCCTGATAAAAGGACTCACCCTAGCCTCAGGCAGCTGTTAGTGACCCAGGATCAGGGCTGCCTTTTATGAGCCCAGATCCAAGATTATGTCTTGAAGTCTGATGCCAAATTATGGAGTTTGAGCAAAGCAGGAAAGTGCTAGGGCCACCATGCCAACACACCCCAAAAAACTGGCATGTAGCCGATAATCCTCTCATGTTTTCTACCTATCTTTGCTGTTGATACAGTTCAGTGACGATGGCTTTGTGACTAGTGAAGGGTAATTAGGGGGTTCTCGAGGACTTTTTGAGAACTAGAGACAAAGAAAGAACCAATCGTACCTATTATTTAGATTGACCCTAAATTGACTTTTCTTGGAAACTTCTGATTAAAATGTAACAGGGCCTGCTCTTCCCTTGATCCATGATGCTAAATGGCTCTGAAACTAGTTCATATTCCAATGGACAACAGAAAAATGGATATCTTTTGGGATACATAATGTCTGTTGACATCTTCAAACTTCTGATTCTTCTGATGTTTGTTTATAAGAATTTCTGAGCCCTGGAATAGGTTTAGAACTCTCTGGATTGAAAAAAAAAAAAAGATCTTAAAAATTGTAGAAATGAAAGACATATGGGAGTTGGGTAATTGAAAATAGTTTAATAATAAAGCATTTATTTAATGCCATATCTTTAGTAGTTACATTTCATATTCGAGTGCCTTACATGTGAGCATTCAAGTAAGCTGATAAAAGAATCAACACAGGCTTTCAACACTGAGAAGCCAGGCTATCAACAGAAAGTAAGCTGTTAATAATGAAAATTCCATATCTATCACCTTATCTGAAAAACATCTTTCGCTTCAAAGACAAATTCCTTTTCTTTAAAGCCCACTCATCTATTAGATTCTGTATCCTGACGCTTCCTCAGAACCTCCCCATTAGGACAGCTTTGGTTAATTTTGGATAGACTGGATGGAGCAGGAATGAGCTAGCTCCCATTTGTTTTACATAATAATTCCCTCCTGAGAAATGTCCCACGACAGGCATTCGGCTTGATCTCCAAAAAGGTGAAGAGGTTTGCTTACTTATTTTAATGGATATATAAATTCTTCATATCAAAGAAGCAGAAAAGTCTCAGTGAAATTTTACTTCATGGAGAGTTTCTAACATGGAACTGGTTTGACTCCATCATGGGTTTTTGTTAACATGCCAAAATTTAACAAAAATGTATTATGGACATATGTAAATTTTAAATTCAGGAGTGCAATAACAACTTTGATAGATTATTAACTGCTGCCAGGACCAGTTTATTAACTGGTAAGTGAACAAATCAATCAACATGTTTGGACCCCATTGCTTTATCTTTTAAACAAGTAATGAACTTTATTTTTTAAAGCAGTTTTAGGTTTACTAAAAAATTAAGCAGAAAGAACAGAGAGTTCCCATATACCACCCTCCCTCACTCTTCACACCCAACTCCCCATTGCTTTTTTAATCAGTGGAATATATCAGCCTGCAAAATTTAATTCAGGCTCGTTATCCAGCCACACACCCACAGATGCACACTGTCCCTTTCCCTCACCTCCTTTAGTCCTCTTTTTTCCTAAAATAAGAAAACTACTATAGCAGATATACTCAGAATCACTGTGAGGGAAATAAAAATGGTGAAACTAAGGAGTAATAATCTTCTTCTTGCCTTTGCCTAATCTGATCCTTAAAAGTTTTTTTAAAGGTTGTGGAGACATGGAGCTGGGGCTTATTGTTGTGCCCAAATTTAGGCTACATTTTTACCTGTCTACTCACCCATGCTGGTGACTTAACTTTTCTACCAACTAGTCGCCGAGTTATTACTTGGTCCTGCCCTAGCTTGATTGCTCTGATAAGTGCAGTTCCTTCTCCATAACCAACCCTATGCCATGGGTCTCGACTGTCACTTGTAATGTTTTTCTTCCTGTCCTACAGCTTTGATTTAAGGCAGGATGAGAGGAGAAGAGGAGGAATTGAAAAAGTGATGGCATCCATAGAGGCAAAAAGCTTCCACATTTGCAGCTGGACTGTTTTTAGGGTATATTCTGAACCAAAGCCAATCCCTTTCCATCTGAGAGAAAAATGCTGAGAATGTTTTAATTTTCTCCATACTTCTTAAATACAAGAAGCATTTAACTTGGTAGAATGTAGTTATATTCAATGTCCTTAATAAAATTGTAATGGATTCACTTATTTAGACACTCTGGAAGAAATAGCCTTCCACTAGACAATGGAAATAATGATGCTTTTGCTGCATCTATCAACACAAAGAGATGGGCACGTCTATCAGAGCTGATTACAATCACTCTGGAATTGCTCTTAAAAAATAAAGTGGGAAATAGAAATCTGTAGTTACAAAGTTTCTCTTTCTTCCTTTTGATGTGGCAATTTGTGAATGAACTCAAGATTTGAGCTCTAAAGGGCTACCTGTCTGAGTTTACTAGAACTGGGGCAAGAGGAAATAACTTATCAGAAATTCTCCCCTAACTTATCTTCATGGCTGCATGGCATTGAAGGTGCAATGCTAGGCACCTTAAAAAGGAAAATAGGATTGTTTGATGAATGTAGCTCTGAGGAAGGAGATGTAAGTAGTCACAGCAACTGCCTCTACCCATTTTCCTTCTCCTGATATTCTTGTGTAATATTCTCTTGTCACTCTTTATCAAATACTTCTATTTATTTTCTCTATAGCACCTAATTACAGTCTGAAATGTTTATTTATTTACCACATGTTATTTATTACTCTCATTGGAATGTAAGCTTTATGAGAGCATATATTTTATTCTATAACTCCTGAATATAATTTGGTGCCTGACACAGAGTAGGTTTTAATAAACATTTGTTGACTGAATAAAACGAAGAGTGAAAAGAAGAAAGAGAAGCATGAGTATGAGAAGAAACACAGCATGAAATATTGCTCTAAATAGAATGATGTGAGACATTAAAAGTAGCTATTCAAATAGCAAAGGAATGCTATAGACATAATCGTTCATTTTATAATTCTATAGAACTATACAGGGTCAGAGGAGAAAGAACCTTTATATAAGGTTAAGAAGAAAAGGTCACCAGTTTTGCAGCCCAGACAGTATATGCACACATATCCATGTGCCTAAAACTATTTCAACAGTATTTCAACACATATTTAAGGCACACATATCCATGTGCCTAAAACTATTTCAACAGTATTTCAACACATATTTAAGGCACACATATCCATGTGCCTAAAACTATTTCAACAGTATTTATATTAGCATTCAAGAGTACAACTGGAATACAATATTTGTATGGGCAATATATTCGAAGGCTCAGAACATTGTGGGAGTGCTATGGTTTGAATATATCCCCCAAGATTCATGTGATAAAAACCTAATTCTCAATGCAACGGTGTTGAGAGGTGATTACGTAATCACCTCTCAACATCAATGTCACTATGTTTGGAGTTGGTTCTTATAAAAGTGAATTCAACCCTCTCTTGAACTGTCTTGCCTTTCTGTCTTTCTTCATGGGAAGAAGGCCTGGACCAGATTCTGATTCCCCGATGTTGGACTTCCCGGCCTCCAAAACTGTGAGAAATAGATTTCTTTTCTTTATAAATTATCCAGTTTGTAAAATTCTATTACAGCAACAAAAAATGGACTAAAATGGGAATAATCTTTTGAAAAACTTTTTGAGACATAATTTGATCCAGCTAGCTTCTCATAGATAAAGACATTGTGGATGGATGAGGAGTGATTGTGGTAAAAAGAAAAAGAATGTAGAATTGAATATAGAACAAAACAAGGGAGGCAGGCTGGGATTTGATAATAAAAGAAATAGAGATAAAATTAAATGGAGAAGAAGATATGATAACAAAATTTGCTTTCAAGGCACTACAGGCATGTTAGGCAGAAAGGGATTTAATTCAGGTAACTAGGTGCTTATTTAATCATTGAAGGGGGAAGAAGCAAAAGGCAGGGATGGCTGTCACTAGCTGTCAGGTTTGCCTCTAGCCTTCAGAGAATCAGAAAATTGCTACTGCTGCTATCTTCTTCCTCCCCTTCTCCTTCTCCTTCTCCTTCTCCTTCTCCCTCTCCTTCTTCTTCTTTTTTTTTTCTTTTTTGAGACAGAGTATCGCTCTGTCACCCAGGCTGGAGTGCAGTGGCGTGATCTTGGCTCACTGCAACCTCCACCTCCGGGGTTCAAGCGATTCTCCTGCCTCAGCCTCCCAAGTAGTAGCTGGGACTACAGAAAGCTGCTATTTTCTTTCTGTATATCCCATTCCATCAAATGCTGTCATTGGAAGATACTAAACTGGAACCCTGATGTCAAGAGATTCTGGGAAATTTAGTTCCCACATTTGGGTCCCTGAGATTTGGGGGAGCAGATAAAACAGTATGGGAATAATGCCAGATGCCCAAATGCAATCTCAGTTTGGCACAATATGAGAACAGGAAAAACTTGTCACTGCTTCAAAATATTTCTGGCTAATTTCATTAGATCTAATTCTCATTAAAAAATAGTCAACAGTTACTGAGGGCACTATGCTAAGAGCTTTTCATATATTACCTCACTTAGTTTCACAACCATACAAGATGAAACTACTATTATTATCTCCATTTTAGAAATGAAGAACCAAGACTTAGAGAGGCACAGTGTCTTGCTCCAAATCAAACAAATAAAAAGGGGAAGATTTGAAACTTAAACTCAGGACTGATTCTCTACAAAGCTAATGGCTTTTAATCCTTATACTACACTATTTGATAGTCAGTCACTAAAATTTATTTATAATCCATGGCTTTAGCCTCAACATAAAACTTGTTGATCATCTTCCAAATGTGCACTATTAGGTCAGTGTGAACATCTTATTTCTACAGGGAAAAAACTAATAAATCTTCAAAGAATGTTCTCCCAATCTTGGGCACCTTATTTTTAATGGGAGCAAAGAGTACACTGTTAGAAGAAACATAATGCCTCCTATATTTAGAATAAAATTTTATAGAATGAGCTAAATTTTATGTATTAATAGCGTGCCCACTGTTATAAAACCTCATCACAGAATCTCAGGGAAGGTACATTCAAGATCATAGCATCTTCAAGAACCTTTCTAATAGCAAGCATCTCAACAAGGGGTGGCCCAAATTCTGCTTGAACACTTTCAGTGGGAGAGATTTCCAGGGTTACGGGGGCTAATTGATAAGGGAGAGGAGCTCAAAGGGTGTCTTCTGTCAGGGAAAGGTAAGATGACATTGTCTGGAGGCTGCTTAGTCAGTTTTGTTTCAGTGGTAAAAATAATGTTAGGCTAGAGGCTGGAACCGTGGTGTCAGTTAGCTTTTGTGGCCAAATCTTGCTAAAACTCCATTGCTTACAAAGTATAGCTTGTGTATCTATGGTAGATTCAAGATGATCAGAAATTGACATGCCTCACATTAAGAAATGAGGTCCATGCCCCTTTCATTTGAGTATGGCTGGCTTCTGAGACTGCTTTGGCTAAAAATTTAGTGGAAGTGTCACTATGCCACCTTAATAGATTAGCAGCTTCTACGTTCCTGGAAAAATGTCTTTAGGAGCCCTGAGCCGTGGTGGAAGTTTAAAAATCTTGAGACTGGCATGCCAGAGAGATTATGTGATTGAAAGTCCTAACTGAGCCCAAGAGTTTTCCATTTCTATCAAGGTATCAGACTTGTAATTAAGCCTCTCTACACCAGCTCATCCACTAGCTGAACACTCTGAGTGACCTTAGTTCATTCCCCATGGAGCAGAGGAATCACCTGGTTGATCCAGACCTGCATTTGTGACCCACAAAATTGTTGGCTAGAATAAAATGGTTGTTTTTGGACCACTGAGTTTGAAGTACTTTGCAACACAACAGTAGATAACTGGAACATATCTGTGGGATTGGTGAGGGTTGTTTAATATTGATTGGCCTCAGCTGGTCTTATCTGGGGTCACTCATGTGTCTTCAGGTCAGCTGGGGACTGTGATCTAGGTAATATTTGGCTAGGACAGCTTATCTGGGACAGCTCCACTCTATGTGTTTCTCATCCTCCTCCAGTGACCAGCAAGCTGAGTCATTCATATCCTTTTGATGGCAATGGCAAAAGTGCAGGAGAGCAAGTGGAAACACCCAAGAGCCCTTGAGACCTAGTACCCTGTCACTTCTACCTCATTCTATGGGCTGAAGTCACATGGCTGAACTCAGAGTCAAGGGATTGGAGTATAGAACCCATTTCTTTTGTGTGTGGCAGTGCAAAATCCATTTAGCAAAGGGTGTGAGTACAAGGAGGGATAAAAAATTGGGCACAATAATGCAATCTACTACGTTTACTTCATTTCAGTTCAGCAAAACATCTATGGAACGCCTATTATTTGCCAAACAGTATACTAGTCTTTGGGAACACAGAAACAAGAGACTTAACTTTTTGCACTGGAAATGTTTGCAGTCTAGGCAATCTTCAGGATAAGTAAAAGGATTTCCTGTACTTAGGTTTTCTAATTAAGGATCCCAAACTCCTATTTTGATTTTTACTTCTAGCCCTTCTGTTAAGATTTACACCTACTTTATGCTTAGCATTTAAGTTACGTTTTATTGTTTTAGCGACTTAAAATTTGGTCAGGGCCCTTACTTGCTTCACTCATTGTGGAAATTTTGTTTGGCTGGAATTTTATGTTTTTACACAATCATGAAAAATTCTGGTTACAAGAAATGATGTATTTGCATCATCAGTCAAGTTACTACCAACCCCTGTTCCACTGTCTTTCGAAGAACTTCATGTTTTCCTCATCTCCAAATTCTTGGGGAGCCTTATCACAATCAAAGTGCTGCCAACATTATCCTTTAACATCTGTGTTTAAATCGGGAAGCAGGAAACCACAATGCAAAGGAAACATATATGAGGACAATCCATGCCCTTCAATAGGGAGGCTGAACACCTTCCTCATAATGATTAGCTCTGTTCTTTACTTTCTGTAGCTCTTTGACCTCTTGTCAGATATGCTGTCTGTAACTTTGTTTGCCTCACACCAGTAGGTTCTACTGTCAGAGTCAGACTTCTCATCTCTCTCCTTCCTCATTGCTCTCATTAAGTTCCCATTTCCTGTCTGCAGAAAGTCACTTTCTTCTACTGAAAGACCCGGAGTTGAGCTTCATGAAGGGGCCAACTCAGTTCACTTTTGCAACATCTCTGATCACTCATTAATCCCCAGGAAGCATGGCACAGTGGGAAATACATGGAATGACTTTGGGGTCAAAACCTAGATTTTAATCCCAGCCCCACTACTTGCTAATAATGTGATTTTGTGCAGGCTACTTAATCTCTCTGTGCCTCAGTTTTAGAATCCATTATATGGGCAAAGTAAATCTTATCTTGCATGGTTCATGTGTGGTATAATTGAAATAACAATTATAAGTAACTAGGACAATGTCTCCCGTGCTCTCCCTTCTCCTCCCTGTCCCACTGGCTATCTCTTGCTTGCACCCTCAGGACTGGCTTACCAAGATGCTATCATAATGTCTTTGCAGGGTCAAAAATACTTTGTATGTATGGAAGACTAACACAAATACATTTAGTAGGGAAAAAGAAAGGCTATTTTCTCACATGACCTCACTTGTCTAAAGAACATAAGAAATATCTTAGAGTATTAACATTGAGCATTCTGCAAACCCCAATTCTTCTTAAAATGGTGAGAGAAATAAAAGCCACCAATGTTTCCCGTCGAGCCTTCTGCCAAATCTCTGATTTTTGTTTTGCCCAAATATGTGGGCCTGGTTATTTTTGAATGTTTATGGCAAAAAGGATCCTTAGGGATGGGGCCAGGTTTTACTTTTCTTTGTATTCTGGGACACATAGACTTCTTAGATGCTCAAATAAATATTTGTTGAACAAATAAATATTTTATTGAATGCAATTGTGTGAACCAATGAAAGTTTAATTATTTTATATCCAGACAGAATATTTCTGTGTTCTAGTTTTTGCTGGGACTGGATTTAGCTGGCTGATGCATTGTATCTGTGTTTGATGTCCTCATTCTTGTGGAATGAAGAGTATATATGTATGTGTGGGAATCTGCATTTGGGGACAGAAGGGCCTATATTTGGGAAGATGCAATGTGATCAGCTGCTTTTCACATTCTCCTCCATTTCCTTTGTTGCATTTCATCTCTCATTACTAGACTATAAACTCTGTGAGGACAACGACCATGCCTTGTGTTTGTTGTTACCATATATAATATTTTAGGGCTTATTAATATTGGTTGAATGGATGAACATGGTAGCAAAGATAACTCAAAGGAAAGTTAGCATTTTTTATTTTTATATGATTTTGGAAACAAAGCATCCTATCTTTCTCCTTTTTTTATCTGCACTGATTTATATTTGTTTCATCCATAGCTCTGTTCCATGGAGCTACCTTTGGATTTATTGTTCTTTAGTCTCATCTTTATAAATGCCACATGATTTGTGGAAAAGGGTTTAGACTCTGAAATTAAAGAGAACTTAATCTATAACTTAACAGGTTATGTGACCCTGGGGAAGGAACGTAACCTCTTGGTGCTTGTTACCTCATCTGTGAAGGTGAATAATAGTGTCACCTACCTGCGGGAGCTGGCTTTGTTTCCCCTTAAGAATCTTTTCCAACTTTTATTTCAGGTTCAGCGGGTATGTGTGCAGGTTTGTTACCTGGGTATGTTGTATGATGCTGAGGTTTGAGGTACAAATGATCCCATCCCCAGGTACTGAGCATAGTACCCTATAGTTAGTTGTTCAAAACTTGCCTCCATCCCTCCCTACCCCCTCTAGTAGTCTCCAGTTTTTATTGTTGCCATCTTTATGTCCATGACTGCCCAATGTTTAGCTTCCACTTATGAGAACATGTGGTATTTGGTTTTCTGTTCTTGCATTAATTTGGTTATGATAATGGCCTCTAGCTGCACCTATGTTGCTTCAAAGGACATGATCCCATTCTTTTTTATGGCTGCATAGTATTCCATGGTGTATATGTACCACATTTTCTTCATCCAGTCCACTGTTGATAGGTACCTAGATTGATTTCATGTCTTTGTTATTGCAAATAATGCTGCAATGAACATGCTAGTGCATGTGTCTTTTTGGGAGAAAAATTTGTTTTCTTTTGGATGTATATCCAGTAATAGGATTGCTGGGTCAAATAGTAGTTCTGTTTTAAGTTCCTTGAGAAATCTTCAAACTGCTTTCCATAGTGGCTGAATTAATTTACACTCCCATCAACAGTGTACAAGCGTTCCCTCATTCTTCTCATCTTCACTGAAATCTGTTAGTTTTTGACTTTTAAATAGTAGTCATTTTGACTGGTGTGAGATGGTATCTCATTGTGGTTTTGATTTGCATTTTTCTCTTGATTAGTGATGCTGAGCATTTTTTCATGTTTGTTGGCTGCTTGCATATTTTCTTTTGAGAAGTGTCAGCTAATGTCATTTGCACATTTTTTAATGTGATAATTTGTTTTTTTGCTTGTTGAACTGTTTAAGTTCCTTATAGATTGACTATTAGATCTTTTCAGATGATAATTTGAGAATATTTTCTTCCATTCGGTAGGTTGTCTCTTTACTCTGTTGATAGTTTCTTTTGCTGTGCCGAAGCTCCTTGGTTTAATTAGGTCCCACTTGTCAATTTTTCTTTTTGTTGCAATTGCTTTTGAGGGCTTAGTCATAATTTTTTTTTGCCAAGGCTGATGTCCAGAATGGTTTTTCTTTTCTTGGATTCTTATAGTTTGAGGTCTTACATTTAAATCTGTAATCCATCTTGAGTTAATTTTTGCACAGAGTGAAAGGTAGGGGTCCAGTTTTATTGTTCTTCATATGGCTAGCCAGCTGTCACAGGACAATTTACTGAATAGGGAGTCCTTTCTGCATCACTTATTTTTGTTGACTTTATCAAAGATCAGATGGTCATAGTTGTGTGGCTTATTTCTGGATACTCTATCCTGTTCCACTGGTCTGTGTGTCTGTTTTTGTACCAGTACCATGCTGTTTTGGTTATTGTAGCCTTACAGTATAGTTTGAAATCAGGTAATGTGATGCCTTTGGCTTTGTTCTTTTTGCTTAGGATTGCTTTGGCTATTAGGCCTCTTTTTCTGAACCCACATGAATTTTAGAGTAGTTTTTTCTAGTCATGTGAAAAGTGACACTGATAGATTGAAAGGAATAGTGTTGCATCTATCAATTGCTTTGGGCAGTATGACCACTTTAACAATATTGATTCTTCTAATCCATGAGCATGGAATGTTTTTTCATTTATTTGTGTCATGTCTGATTTCTTTCAGCAGTGTTTTGTAGTTCTCCTTGTAGTTCTCCAGATCTCTTACTTCCTTCCTTAGATGTACTCTTAGGTATTTTTTTCGTGGCCATTGTAAATGGAATTACAATCTTGATTTGACTCCCAGCTTGAATGGTATTGGTGTACAGAAATTCTACCGATTTTTGTACATTGATCTTCTTTCCTGAAACTTTGCTGAAATCATTTATCAGTCCCAGGATACTTTTGGCAGTCTTTAGGGTTTTCTAGGTATAGAATAATATTTTCTGCAAAGACAGAGAGTTTGACTTCTTCTTTTCCTATTTGAATTCCATTTATTTCTTTCTCTTGTCTGATTGCTCTGGCTAGCACTTCCAGTACTATGTTGAATAGTAGTGGTGAGAGAGAGCATCCTTGTCATGTTCCAGTTCTCAAGGGGGAATGCAGAGCTGTTGTGAGACCTGATTAGATTGATTAATGTATGGCATCTACTCAGAGTAGGGGCTGTATAAACAGTAGACCTTTTTAATCTCTTTATTTCCATTCTATTTACTCTCTTACTATTTATCTTAATTATGGCTGCCTTCTCCTATCAGGAAATGTGGATTTATAACCCTGGCTATCTGTTAGCAGCCCCTAGACTACTGGGAGTTGATTTGGAATGGAATACTCTGAACTATCGAAATTTCACCTCATTAGAAACCTTACATCATATCACTTTGGACATTGCCAAAGGTCTTTTAAGAATAAAACCACAGTGAGATACCATCTCACACCAGTTAGAATGGCCATCATTAAAAAATCAGGAAACAACAGGTGCTGGAGAGGATGTGGAGAAATAGGAACACTTTTACACTGTTGGTGGGACTGTAAACTAGTTCAACCATTGTGGAAGTCAGTGTGGCGATTCCTCAGGGATCTAGAACTAGAAATACCATTTGACCCAGCCATCCCATTACTGGGTATATACCCAAAGGAGTATAAATCATGCTGCTATAAAGACACATGCACACGTATGTTTATTGCGGCACTATTCACAATAGCAAAGACTTGGAACCAACCCAAATGTCCAACAACAATAGACTGGATTAAGAAAATGTGGCACATATACACCATGGAATACTATGCAGCCATAAAAAATGATGAGTTCGTGTCCTTTGTAGGGACATGGATGAAACTGGAAAACATCATTCTCAGTAAACTATCGCAAGGACAAAAAACCAAACACCGCATGTTCTCACTCATAGGTGGGAATTGAACAATGAGAACTCATGGACACAGGAAGGGGAACATCACATTCCGGGTACTGTTGTGGGGTGGGGGGTGGGGGGCGCGGGGACAGCATTAGGAGATATACCTAATGCTAGATGACGAGCTAATGGGTGCAGGAAATCAACATGGCACATGGATACATATGTAACAAACCTGCCCATTGTGCACATGTACCCTAAAACCTAAAGTATAATAATAAAAAAAAAAAAGCCAAAAAAAACAAAACAAAACAAAACAAAACAAAAAAAGAATAACCACATTTTGCCCCATTAAAATAATACAAGAATAAACGTGAATTTCTAGAAAAACTCCCCAAATTACAAAGCAAAAAGGGGGAGAGTTAAATGCCATGTGAAGAATCTAAGGATGTAGCATATATTCAAATTTATTATTTTTAATTGTCTCTCTCTTCGCTTATTAAAATACATTTTAAAAAATTGCTCTCACAACAGGACCATTATCCTTAGTAGATTTAAGGACTATTTCACCACATTTTTTCTTGAAATAATTGAGTTTGCTGGAATAAGCTACTCAGTTCAATATTTTTCATCTCCCTCTAATACAAATGTATTCGATTTCTATAAATCTGAGTGAAATCAGTCAGGAAATTGTACACATTTATCTTCCACCGGCTATATGAACTATTGAGTCATGTTGTATTTATTATAGATCATGTTTGCTATTTGGCAAGATAGTTTGAATGGTTGGGAACAATATATAATACTGAGAAAACAACCAGAAAGATGAATTGAAGAAAAGTGTTCTTTATAATAAATAAGTACATAAAATATTCTGTAGTGATTCAAGCACACATTTACATATAAAATATATTGAAAATATATCATTCTATATTATGCATATCATTCATTCTTATGATTCATATACATATATATTGCTTTTATATGAGTATATGTTTATATCACTTAGTCTTTTCATTTGGACCTCACATAATACATCTATATTTTCCTATTATGTCTTTCTTCCAGCTTCAAATATGTGGATGTTTTCTTGGCTTTGTGCTATTTTAATTATTTTGGCTATTGCTGGTATGAACACAATAGCAAAGACCACACCACATACCAAATTTACGAAGAAATCTGAGGAAAGAGAGATGCCAAAGGGTCTAAAGCCATCCAGTGGCCCACCTCCAGAAGAAGAAGAAACCCTCTTCACAGAAATGGCTGAAATGGCAGAACCAATTACCAAACCCTCGGCCTTGGATTCTGTCTTTGGCACTGCCACTCTGTCTCCCTTTGAAAACTTCACTCTTGACCCAGCTGACTTCTTTTTGAATTGTTGTGATTGTTGTTCACCTGTACCCGGGCAAAAAGGAGAACCTGGAGAGACTGGACAGCCAGGTATTAGAAAATATAAGAAGTCATGTTTCTCACTTGTACATCGGTAGAGTTGAGAGGTAGGTTGTGGGGTGAAATTGCCCCAGGAGTTTCTACGTTGTTATGCAAATGGTAACAGGTCTAGGTGTCACATTGTTACAAATGCAAATGGGGGCTGTGTTGCCCGTGGTAATTAATAAATATTAAAATTAAAATAGAATAAGGTAAAAAATTCAGTTCATCAGTCACATTAGCCACAGTTCAAGTGCTCAACAGCCACTGTATTGGGCAGCACAGATAGCATTTCCATCGTTGTAGACAATTCTACTGGACAGTGCTGATGAGAGCAAAGTCAGGGATTACCAACCCCAGCATGGAGCTGTGGTTCTTCAGGATGCACAGGTTTATTACCAGTACAATTTTTTCATTAGTGGCTGATTTAAAAAGGGTAAATGAAACTTCTGTTGCCTTGCAAGAATGTGTGCTGACTGATGGATTTTCTGAGTGCTATTTGTAGTTATGATTAGAAATGGAATGGCTCTGAGGTGGAGAATAAAGCTTAGGATTCCATTTGCTTCTCATTGAATTTCTGAGGCGATACTGTGTCATTGCCCAACGATTTTCTCCATTGAACACCATGGTTATGTATTTCAAGATTTCAGATGTCTGTAATATATACATAATGAATATACTCTCAGCTTTATTCTAATACATTTCAGCTTTTACATGTCATCTAGAAAAGAATTCAAGGTAAAGATCAGAATGTCAACTTAAAATTCACCATTGCCTGAGGAATTTAATGTTATAAACTCAGCAATTATACATCTTCACCAAGCTTTTCATTCATTTCATCCCATTGTAGGGACCTTCTGGGAAATGCGGTTAGTATTTATGCAGAGCTGCATTAAGGAGTAAAGGAGATGGGCCGTAGCTTGGGTACCAAGATGTCAGAATTGCTAAAACATTACTGAACATTTAATGAGACTGAGAAAATTATATTTACCAGAAGTCTTAGTATCCTATCTGGCTGGTAAGCTGCTTGGGGGTGAAAATCCCAAGGGCGTGGTCAAGTAGACACAGCTGGTTGCTAAACTATTTGCTAAGGCTGTGAGTTCTGTAACATCAGGGCTTTTGTTTTACCCAGTGGTGGATTTAGCTGGGCTGTTCTCAGGGTTCATTCTCTCCTCTAAATATATATGACAAATAATTCCAAGGTGTGCCAAGTTATTATCCTGCCTGGGGAGCTCATATGTCTTAGTCTGACTGGTTCTGCCACAGAGCATAGTGCTTGAGAGCTTAGAATGCTGAGACTATCTTGGTCCTACTTAGGGAAGCTACTCTGCTTTGGGAAATCTTAATCTATTCTTTGGGTCTTAGCTTAATACCATTTTCTCAAGGAAGCCTCTGATCTCATCAGTTAAGTCCTCAATAAGACCTTCGTATTTTTCTTTATATCATTTACTACAATGTGACAGTTTCTATGTGTTTGTGTGGCTATTTGTTCAATGTTTATCTTTCATAGACTCTCAGCTTCACGAGAGTAGGGACTGCTGGAATGTTGATGGCTGCATTCCTAACACCTTGCAGGGTGCTTGGTGTATAGGATGCCTCAGAAATAGTTAATGAATGAATGAGTAAGTGAATAAAAGGGAAATCCAAAGGTGCTAGGTGTTGTTTTTACTTCCAGTGTGAAAGTGTGGTCCATATGAGGTTAAGTGTCAGATTATCATTTTGTTCTTGTTTGATATAGTGCTGCTTCCCTGAATCATTTGATCACTGCCATGAATACAGTGACAAGTACTAATGGGCTCAATTTATCTATTCAGGTAGTACAAAATTGCAAATCAGACAAAAATATTGCCCTTAGGACTCTGTGTGTTTTATTCTCACTCAGATTTTATCATTAGGTCATTGATACTTATTGATCGCAGTAAAATGCTTTTTTTTTTCCTGAACTAATGAACTTCAAAAGAGAAATTTTATATTCTGATGTATTTAAAATCCCATTTCTAGGTCCTAAAGGAGAGGCTGGAAATTTGGGGATCCCAGGGCCACCAGGAGTTGTTGGGCCCCAAGGCCCTAAAGGCTACAAAGGAGAGAAAGGTAGGTAATTCATTCATGTCAAAACTCAAGGGACATTCTGCATCATTTTTCAGGAGAGCAATTTGCTACTTAAAGACTAGATTCTTGAAGGTGAGTCAATTTTAAAAATGTAAATACTTGATAAAGCACATTATATTTGATATAAATATGTTAACTTTATAAATAGCCAACTGAGAAATTTTAAACTGACCTGGGAACATTGCACACCCGCATGCAGGCACACAGATTGTCACACAGATTTTCCATCTCTCATTGGTCACCTGGCTGACCTAGTGACTAGCAGCCACAGAATATAGTTTCTGGGGAAGGGTATAGAGATACCCTTCCTGTACATGCTCATGTTAGCCTACTTCCTTTGGATGCAAATAATTTTGTATTAGATGGAACTAACTAGAGCAGGCAATTCTCTGAACATTCAGTTTAGGCGGATAGTATGCCTGCTAAGAAGAATTTAATATATCCCTTGGCTCACTCTGAAATCAGAGGCAGTGTCAGTGGTGGGAAGACAACTTAATTAAAACAGAAGTTATCAAGCTTATAATAATGACACTGGGCCATTTTCTTTCACCTGGAAATTGAAGGAAATGAACTAGATATTTATTTATATCTTGTTTACTATCAAAGAAGATTTGTAGTTATGAGTGCCTTTATAGCTCTTTTCAAGCTCAGAAATTCTGTAATTCCATAGGTGTATCAGTAAAGAAGGCTTTCTGCCCCAGGAAATCCCTGGTTCTGTAAGTGCTTAAAGGTACTGAAGGAAGGCTACAGATTGACTAGGATATTTAGAAATTCCTCAGTGAATACCAACAGCCTGTAGAAATACCATCTATCCATCAAGTTAAATGTTTTAGCCTCAGTGTCACATGTCAAAAGACCTAATACCATCTATGTATCACCCTCCACATGGCTCAGGAACTGCCTAACTCATTTCTGGTAGAACATTCAGTGAAGTAATTACTCAAAAAAGATGCTAAGGGAAGAGAGAGCTACTTCACACTTTTCAGTTATGTGATTTTCATTCTTGGAAACATTTAATCCTTTTGTGCCTGAATTATGTTAGCAGAAAACCTTGTGAAATAAAGATGAGTGATGAACCTCCCCAGTGATTCATACATTTTGGAAGCTAGACTTATGGAAATAGAAGAAAAAATAGGGAAGTGCAATAAAATAAGGTTCTTAAGAATACACTTTGATGAAGGATCAAAAGTAGAAATTCATTCAGCCATTCTTTATAAAGTAGCAACTCTAATTTCCTTTCACTTCCAGACTTAGCTTGGACTCTTGGTTAAGACAGAAAGTTAGAAAAAAAAAATGAGTTGAATGATTCCATTCTAGTTCATCATTACCTGGTTGAGTAAATTACGGGAAGCAATTAAACTCTTTAAAGGAACTCAAGAACCAGTATAACTCTGTGTGGTGAAGGCTGATATTTGAGTATTGGCAAAGGCTAGGAATACAATCAGTTCTTCCCTTCCATTTAGGGCTGGGTTCTCTCAAAATGCATCCAGTTATTTTCCTGATGGCCTATGGTTTAATTTCCAAATTTTGCATTTCATGCGGAGTGGTGTTGGGGTAGCTGGCAACTTAGAAAACTCTGCTAAATGAACTATGGTGGGATTTCTCTAGTTGCTCTTGTGAAACTCGAGGGAGTCTATTCTCACCACTTTTAATTTGGCTTAGGATTTATTTTTTCCCTCACAGAAATAAAACAAAAGATGTTAGTTATATCATAAATAATATAGGCAGCAAATTGATGCCAACCAATGTTATATGTAGTTGTGTTTGACTCTGTCCAGTGCTTTAAAGTTTTTCATACTTCAGCTTCTTTTGTTGATAAAATGATGACAAAAATATCTTCCCTACTTTTCTTGAAGGGCAGGTGCTATAAACTTTTGTAAATTTAAAATTTTCCAATTGATTAAATGTGTTATGTTATATGAACCTGTTTGCTATAGAAGAGGCTGTGTTAATGTCAAGTAAAAATTATATTAAATAAAAAGGCTGGATTAAGTAAAAAAAAAGGTAAGAACTTTGAACAATATCTGTTCAAAGTCAATGTGTAATAAGAGTGAGATATTATTAATACTATTATTATTGTTATGGTAATTTATAGTTGAAACCAATTCAGTGTGACTGAGCTATAATAGTATGGGCTTTTAGTGACACCCAATATAAAAATATATTTTATGGTAATATGACAAATATCTGAAAATCCAGATGTTTTCATTTTTTTCAACTATGAATTCCTACAGTTCTATACCTACATAGATGCTCTATATAAAGAACAGTTTTTTTTCCTGGACATGTTTTTATTATCATTGGTTTTAGCTAACTGCAGGATGTTGTGCCCCGTGTTTAAACTTGTAGGGAACATGGCATTATTTCTCAGGTACTGTGGCCATATAAAGAAGGCATTTTAACTTTATTCAAAATTCATATTGGGAAAAACATGAATACATACATATATAATACAAGCAGAATGTCATGAGTTTTATGAGAGGTTTGAAGAGCCATGGAAATGCTGAGGGCAAAGATGAATTCTGTTTGAAGGGATCACTGCCTCCAGATCTCTTTAAAATAGTTTACCAGTTGAAATTAATTATTCCTAGTGACCCTCAATACATTTTTTTTTTTTGACCAAGTCTCACTCTGTCACCCAGGCTAAAGTGCAGTGGTGTGATCTCGGCTTACTGCCGAGAGTTCTCCACCTCCTGAGTTCAAGCAATTCTTGTGCCTCAGCCTCCCAAGTAGCTGGAACTACAGGTGTGCGCCCCCAAACCCGGCTACTTTTTTGAATTATTTGTAGAGATGGGGTTTCACCATGTTGGCCAGGCTGGCCTCGAACTCCTGACCTCAGGTGATCCACCCGCCTTGGCCTCCCACAGTGTTGGGATTATAGGAGTGAGCCACCGTGCCTGGCATACATTCTTTTTCCACACGATTTTACCTTTAGCCCATTTTGGTTAAAGAAAACACTAGAATGTGACGTGGTTGTGAGAGGAATATTAAATATATCATAAATGATGTAGTTGGTAAAAAGTTAATCTTGGTATCATTTTAGGACTCAAAGGAGAACGTGGGGACCAGGGAGTTCCAGGATACCCAGGAAAACCTGGAGCACAAGGTAGAGCACGAAATGTATCTACTGTGTACAGTCATGTGCACGGTATAGCCCTTCATTCTCTTCCTGCTTGTATTTAAAATTATTAGAGAGGTAAGCTGAAAATACAAATTACCATTATTCTTCTAATAATTCAGTGTACTGACTCGACGAAGGAGAACCAGTCTAGGAATTTGGAGACCAGGTAATAGTATCTGTGCTCTGCTTCTCTCTCTAGCTGTCAATGGAAAATAAAAATCCCTGACTCGTTCTGGGTCTCAGTTTCCTTGCCAATAATCATTTAGGCTTGAATGGACAATATGGGGATTTAGGGGAATACCTGGGTTAGGCCAAAATGCAAAGGGTAATGGAATACAATGAACAACTACAGTCCTAATATTCTTTATTATCTTAAAAGTAAAAAACAAAAAGAACTAAATATATGACATCTGAATATAAGCCACTGTTTCTGGGAAGCATTAACTATTCCCCTTCTAAGAGCATGGCATAATATAAATTATTCATTGTCAGAGCCTCCTAAGCACAGTTTTTACTGAGGCAAGAATCAGGTTTCCTAATTAGTAGGTTTGTTTCTACTTTTTTGAGCTCTGTGGTAACAGCATGCTGTTTATGGCCTATGTGACCCTTAAACATTATTTTAATTTTCCATTTCAGGTGAACCTGGCCCTAAGGGAGATAAAGGAGACATTGGTTTGGGAGGAGTGAAAGGACAAAAAGGCTCCAAGGGAGACACATGTGGGAATTGTACCAAAGGAGAAAAAGGAGACCGAGGGGCTATGGGCTCACCGGGCCTGTACGGAGGGCCTGGCGCCAAGGGAGAGAAGGGGGAGATGGGGGATAAGGGCTGCTGTGGAGATTCTGGGGAGAGGGGAGGAAAAGGACAGAAAGGGGAGGGGGGTGTGAAAGGAGAAAAAGGTAGCAAAGGAGACAGTGGAATGGAAGGCAAAAGTGGCCGCAATGGTCTGCCTGGGGCCAAAGGTGATCCAGGGGTTAAAGGAGATAAGGGAGAGTTAGGTCCTCCTGGTCTCCTGGGACCTACTGGGCCAAAGGGTGACACTGGCAACAAAGGGGTCCGAGGCCCCATTGGGAAGAAGGGCTCTCGGGGCTTCAAAGGCTCCAAGGGTGAGGTGGCTAGAGTGCCCCGGTCGGCTTTCAGCGCTGCTTTGTCAAAGCCTTTTCCTCCTCCTAACATCCCCATCAAATTTGAAAAGATTCTCTATAATGACCAAGGGAATTATAGTCCTGTCACTGGGAAGTTTAACTGCTCTATTCCTGGGACATATGTTTTTTCCTACCACGTTACGGTGAGGGGGCGACCTGCTCGAATCAGTCTGGTGGCCCAGCAGAAGAAGCAGTTCAAGTCCAGAGAAACTCTCTATGGTCAGGAAATAGACCAGGCCTCTCTCCTCGTCATCTTGAAATTAGGTGCAGGAGACCAAGTCTGGCTTGAGGTGTCAAAAGATTGGAATGGGGTGTATGTCAGTGCTGAGGATGACAGCATTTTTACTGGGTTCCTTTTGTACCCAGAGGAAACTTCTGGAATTTCACCATAAATTTGTGTCCTGAATCCTGTAGTTTAGATTCAGTGGAATGTCAGTTAACATAGAGTAGTGCTATTAAAAAATGACTTCCATTTTTTCAAGATTATAAAAATAATACAGAAAAATTTTAAAAAGTCATCTAGTCAATTGTTATTCCTATTTTAAGGCACCTCCTTTAAAAATATTTATATGTATTTGAGAGCATATGTCTATTAACTTTGTAGCTAGCTTTTAAAATTTAGCATAATATTAGCGTTACTCATTCCATTTAAGTATAATAATTAATATTTGTATACAAAGTATGAATGGGATTTATAATTAATAAGTAGATTCTTTCTAAATATCTTCTATATCTCAGATAAATGTGTGTCACTTCTTTCTGTGTGAATTGCAGAGTATGACAGCAAGTTTTTGACTCTCTTGGGTGGGTTGCCTTCTGACAAAATGGAACTATTCTCATGTTAGTTTAATTCATGGAGATGACACAGAAAGGGTGGCAAAGACTAGCTAAAAGATATTTAAAATTTATCAATGTGCAAAGGTTTGCTCAGAAAACTTGTATTATATGGACTTGTGTGTTGGGTAAAATGTAAGAAAAAGTTGATGATCATAGTGAAGATGAAATCATTCATCAAATTATTGTGCTTAGAAGAACTGAATGTCCCCAATAAAATGAAATAATTATTGATCTGAATTTTTGCCTTTTCTTCATGATAGAACATTTAATTAGGATAAATTCTTTGGCATCATTATCATCATTTCTATAATAATTAATTCCAGTTATTCAGAGATAACATTGCTGGAGCAGGTGGGGATTTGGGAGTTCATTTGCAATACAAATGTATAATAATTGTGAATATTTGATAATTCAGTGGTTTCATTTTTTTTCTTTTTCTTTTCTTCTTTTTTTTTTTTTTTTTTGAGACAGGATTTTGCTCTGTAGCCCAAGCTGGAGTGCAGTGGAGTGATTCTGGCTCACTGCATCCTCAACTTCCTATGCCCAAGCGTTCCTCCCACCTTAGCCTCCCAAGTACCTGGGAACACAAGCCTTTGTCACCATGCTTGACTAATTTATTTATTTATTCTTCATTTTTGTATAGATGGAATCTCCCTGTGTTACCCAGGCTGGTCGTAAACCCCTGGGCTCAAGCGATCCTCCTGCCTTGGTCTCCCAAAGTGTTGGGATTTTGGGTGTGAGCCACTGCGCCTGGCTGGTTTCATCTTTTAAAAAAGAAAATTTATTGAATCCAAGTTGAATTTGGTTCTATGAAGGTATAGTTATTCAGATTTGGAAATCTTGGTGCATCAAGACAGGGAATGGGTGATAGGAAACTTTCTGGTCTTGCTCTGCCTACTTTGTTGCACTGCCTACTTTGGCAAACACCATTCACTTTTGAGGCTCTCACTCATATATATATATATATATATATATATATATATATATATATATATATATACACACACACACACACACACACACATATGTATATACACACATATATATACGCATATGTATATACACACATATATATATATACACATATGTATATATTTATATATGAGTGAAAGCCTCAAAAGTGAATGATGTTTATATACATTTGTTTCTCAAACTGTGTTCAGAGGAATACCATTTCTGGAAGTTGTTATTATGAACTACTGGAAAAAAGTGGGTTCTGCATCAAACAAATATTGGAAGTACTATATTCTGTCTTCCTGTTGCAGATCTATAAAGCACATTAGTGTAGTCTCGGATATTCCCACAGAAAATAATTTGTTTAATTTTATTTTATCCAATGATCATGTTTATTTTGGGTATAGAATTGATCAAGTAACATACTGTGAAAGAGCATTCTGTAGTACATCCATTTTGGAAATGTTGCATTTGTTTCTCATTTAAGGATCCAACTAGGGTAAAGTTAACTCCTGACGTTTCTCCCTTTCTTCAGCAGTTCTTGCCTGTTTAGAATGTAATATTGCTTTAGTTGTAGCTGTGCTTGTATTTGTCAGAGGGAGAATAAGATAATTTGCAAATGATTTAAAAAGTGATGCTTATACTTAAAATTTTTTCTTTTTCCAATTAGAATTGAATAATAAATTCAGGAACTTAGAGTTTTGTCTCTTATTCCTATGTTCTTATGTTCATTTTTTTTCTTTATGTCATCTCTATGAGTGGATTGGAACAATCTGGGGAGGCTGAGAGACAAGCAGCCTAGAATATAGAAGAAAAAAAACCACGCCACAGGATTTGATACAAAAGAGAACCAGGCAGAGCACCTGTAGGGATACAACAATTCATGTGTAAGATTTGGGGTATCTGTCAGCATCTTACACTAGTGTTTGTGGCTGACATTTCATAGGAAGTCTGGAGTTATGAGCTCAGGATTAGGATCCAGAAGTAGTAGTTGATTATGAGTTCTTTCTGGGGCATCCAAATCAAGGAAGTTGCTATTCTCTGGTAGTGGCTTTGAGAGGGAGGTTCTAGGTTCTTCACGCCATTTTCTGCTATGAAGGTGGGGAACTGGACAACTGAGTACCCCCATCTTTCAACAACATCATGTCTTCCATCTTGTCAAAAGTAGAAAAATCAAGGAAAGTAGAAAAAAATAGAAAATTAAAATCCCATCCCAAGGATTTGAACACAAACCCTACCCTGTTCCTACCCTGATGATTACCAAATATACACACCTGACTGCCAGCCCTGGGTACTAAACTGCTTGAGTGAGATGGACATCCCAAGCTTAACATGACAAAATCAACCTGCTCCTCCCACATCCTACCTTAACTCACATAGTGATGAGTTCTGTTCAGCTCCTCAGGCTAAAACCTTGTGTCACTTGATTTTTCTCTTTTATACTTAAATTTCATCTGTCAGATAATCCTTTTGGTGTTTTCTTCAGAATGTGTACAGAGTTTGAGGAATAGTGCCTCTTCACTGCCACAACCCTGGGTCAAACTATAGCCAAGTATTGCAGTAACTTTGTAACTCTCTCACATATAAGAGATCCAAGGCCCTAATGCAAATAAAGCTCAACATACCACATGTTGAAATATTTAAAGCTTAAAAATGAAGCTAACAAATGTTTATTTAAAATATCTTCTATCCTTCTACTTTGAAATATAAGCATTTTTGTTGAAAAGAATAGAAAATAAAGTATGGCTTTTTACATGACTCACAGTAAACAAAGTATCAAAAGTGACTTAATTACTATGGTGTATGTCTAGGTGTCCTAGTAATAGGCAGGTGATAATTTGGATGAGTAATAAGACAAAGACATTAATTCATAAATTACTCTATATTTATCCCATAAATGTTATTTTTAAAACTTAATTTCGGACAAATATGATATATTTTGTAATCAAGCTTTTCATACGATACATGTTCTGTTGACAGTTTTGTCAAATTTGACCACCTTTGTTGAGTCATTGTATTTCTTACTAATTTTAAAAAATTAATTTCTATTTAGAGTAAGTTTTCTCAGCTGAATTGGCAATAAGATTTGAAAATGCAGTAGTTATTTTATGATTAAGTTTTGGTTCAAATTGTAAGGGGGTTTGCATAAGATGCATTGTTACTATTGCAGACAATATTGGAAGATACTGAAATTGTATGTATAAACCAATGATCAGTTATATTGCCATTTCATCATCTCTTAAAACACTATTTTAGAACCTACACTCATTATGAATTTTCAGTCTAGACTGCATTAATACAAATTTGGGTGATATGAATTCTTATCCTTTAGCTATTAAATGTGCAACTTTTCCAAATGCCATGCAATTCATGAGTATCTCAAGAATGGTAAAATGAAACACAAAGAGAAAGCAAGAAAACGAATGCCCAGGACAACTGATATATAACACACTGTTATCTATGGTATTTGTGCTCCCCAAAAGGAAAGACTTGATAAGTTAAGTTGCATTTCTCTTAATTAAGCCCACCTGTTGTTCAACTCTTTCCATGTCATACCCATGATAACAGCAGTACAACCTAGTAAACCTGATGGTGTTTGGAGGTGGCCACCTTTTGTTTGATGTGCAGAGGGTAAGAAGCATGGAGGTGAGTTTCTCAGGGTTCCTGAAGGATGTTAGTCACAGGAGCACATGTTTAAGATTACAGATTGTACTGAGCCAGAAATGAACCCTGATCTGTAATCAAGGTGCTCTGAGTACTATAATAAATTTATACATTGTGTGCTTGTTTTATGAAGAACTCTTTAAAGCATGGGTCTAGGGCAGGGCCCCTCTTGTATACATCTAAAGGCAGTATTGCCTATTTCCACCTTGGAAAAATAAAATTATTTATTTTGAGGTGGGGTCCCGCTCCATCAACCAGGCTGGAGTACAGTGGTGCTAACATGGCTCACTGCAGCCTCACCTCCCAGGCTCAACTGATCCTTCTGCTTCAGCCTCCTGAGTAGCTGGGACTACAGATTCCTCCCACCACTCCCAGTTTATTTCTGCTTTTGACCCCTTTGATCAAAGCAATCATGTTAAAAAAAAAAAAAAAGTGGCTCATCTTACCCCTCTGTGCAGAGTCTCTTGAAGCTCCCATCTTATCTGAAGTAGATGTTAAATCCTCACTATGACCAGAAAGGCTCCGTGTGATCTGGCGCCATGTGTCCCCTCTGTCTTCATCTCCTGCCTTCTCCTCCACCCTTGCTCTGGACATTGGCCTCAACCCTTTTCAAATTCACCAGGCATTTTTCTACTCAGTACTTTGTATGTGCCATTCTATCTAGATGGCTCTGATTCCAGGCAATGGCGTATCTGGCTTTGCCTCTTTCAAACCTTTATTC
Organism: Hylobates moloch; assembly: GCF_009828535.3. Lineage (NCBI taxonomy): Eukaryota > Metazoa > Chordata > Mammalia > Primates > Hylobatidae > Hylobates > Hylobates moloch. Next base: position 72,444,188 of record NW_026652288.1, read on the forward strand.
AAATTTTTTTCAGGTGAGGCCTTCTTGGACCACTTGATTTTAAATTGCAATTCCCCTTCCCGGATCCTTGTCACTGCTTTGTTTTTGCTCTGTAGCACTCATCACTGTCTAATACGTTATGTATTTCATGTATTGTTCTTGTTACTTTTCTGTCTTCTCACTAGAAAGTAAGTTCCACCACGCCAGGGAGTTTTGCCTGTTTATTGTTCCATCCCCAGGGTCAGCATATTAAATGTGTTCAATGAATCCAGATTGATAGGGTCCAAACAGATGTGATAGTTATAGATACCTCCACAAGGTGGTGCTCACAGGTTATTTTTGCTTTTGGTTTCCATTTTAATTAATAATAAAAACAAGCCCCAAAGCCCTAGTCTGTTAAAAAGTAAATAAAATATTGACTTAGATTTCAAAATTAAGAACCTGATTTCATAAAATACCATGTTTTATGTTTCAGTGTTTCAGAGAGCTACACATTTTTTTCTTCTTGTTGGGACATAGGACAACTGGTCAGTTTTATAGGGTTGCTATGAGAAACTTATAACTCTGGAAGGAGACCATGTCTCCTGTCATCTGGATAAGATGCTCTTGAATGGAGTCCCAATCCATTTTTATCTCCCTCCCCAGTATCAAATGAGTCATCCTGAGTCCTGGGATAGAATATATTCCAGGTGTTAGTGCCTTCAGGAACTGCCTCAGCTGCAGAGCTACCTCATTCAAAGTTATGCCCTTCCCAGGACAGTCCAAATCTGGTAACTCAGCAAGTTGGGTATATAAGGTCTGGCCATTTCAATTCTCCAAGGCCTCTTTGACAGGCCATATTTGCTCCAGAGCTCTCTGCTGGTTGACCAAGGCTCTGCCAGGCCTTACTGCAGCTCAACTTCTTCCTTGCCCCATTCTACCCAATTCTGCCTCCTCTCCTTTCCTTTCACAGGGAATCTGTGAACATCTTGCACTTCAAACGCTATCTCTGCATCTACTTCTGGAGATCCAACTGATGACAATGAGATGTAAAATGTGAGAGAAAGTGGTAGAGGGTACAATTTTGTGGACTACTTGTTTGTTCCCTTCTCCCTGACCTCTCCTTTGCTCTGGGCCAGAGCTGAAAGAATAAACGAATACATTATTGGAAGATTTTGGCCTGACGTTTAGGTCCAAAAAACCTCTGTTGTCTGACTGTAGTGGTTGACAGCACAGGCTCAAGAACAAGATGTACTTAGTTAGAATTTCATTTACTGGTGATACAACTTGAACAAGACACTGAGTCTGTCTGCACCTCAGTTCCTTCATCTATAAAATGAGATTTTACTGCAATAAAGGAGTTTATGATTACAAAACTTAGAATTGTGTCTGGCACATAGTAAGTGTGCTTGTTTAACAAATAAGAAAGCTGGCTTTATTCAAGTCAAATGTCAGAAAGGAGGCATTTTGTATATGGGTCAAACTCCTTTTCACAGTCAGGTATGTATGAGTTTTTCAGCTGATGGACGTAGGACTGTTGAAGGAGGTAAAATCAGGACTGGTTTGAGCTCAGTGTAGGATCAGAGGTGATAGGGTTGGTTGAATTGTAGCTTTTCATTTAATGAAGGTCTTCCCATGGAACATCTAAATTATATAGACATAAAACTAGTGGTTTATAAAGGATACATTAAAATAAAGTGTTACTTCTTTGAAATGAGATTAAAATTTACTTGTTCTTCACAATCACTATTAATAAAATTTATATACCAAAGTGCATAGATTTGCCTTCATATTTAGGCACCTGGGGTCACTGTCTTGAATTGTCACGCTGATCACATGCTTTTTAGACACCTGAACAAGACACTGAGAGAGGGCCCACCCAAAGACGGATATTCTGCTGATCTGAAAGGTAATGACAGTGACAAATGAGGCCTCCCAGTGGACCATAGCGAGAGTTAGCAGCAGGAAATTGCATCAGCTCAGTGATTAAGGCAATATCAGCAGTCAGAAGACAGCAGCAGGGCAGGTGGCCTTGGTCTTGCTGCTGTCTCATCTGATCCGTCTCACAGGGTGATGAGTCTGAGATGTGTCTGCCTGGTCTGCAAACACAATATTCCCCTGCTTTCCCCAACTTTCTTTCTTTCTTTTTTTTTTTTTTTGAAAATAAATGAGCAACAAGAAATTTGGAACATCCAGATTATTCAATGTCAGAGCTATTGCCAAAGCAGCACTCCCACTCTCCTCGGATATTGAATGCAAGTTAAAATTGCCTCTGGCAAAAGGTTTTGTGAAGGCCTTCCTCATTCATTTTAATTCAAGAAAAATTAATGAGCACCTACTATGTACCAGGCACTAGGCTCAATGCCAGGGATACAAAGATAAATGAGATAATTTCTTGTCTTCAAGGAAGTCACAGTTGAATGAAAGAGGCATCTAAGTAACAGCAACAGTTGTTCCATCTTTTTTGTCTCAGGGATGGACGAGGACCTAAATGCCATGGCAATTATAGGAGAAATTGAGAAAACACTTGATCTAGCAAGTTGGTTGATTAATGTTCTTATTTTAACTACTCCAAGGAGTATTAGGAAAGAATTTATTTCAAAATGTTCTGCCTCAGCAGAAGAAAAATGTTAAGTAAAAATTATAAGAACAACATTTTCACAATGGGGTGTTACCATGTGGGACTCTAAATCTTGTTTCTAAGACCTTGGATTGATAAGGAGAGAGAAGATTAAAGAACTCTATGGGGAAATTAGAAGTTGAAACCTGGCAGAGTCAAGGACCAAAGTAGGCAGAGGCATTATTGTCTCTCTCACCTGAGCCTGGAAAGATCTCAATAATCACCTCACCAGCTCCTTTTGAGGGAAGAGAATCCAAAGCTTGTATGCTGTAACTCAAAATGTGTGGCCCAGGAACCCATAGATATATCATTCATATTTCCAACAAAGACTCCCGATTTTAAAAATGAAATAAATTTTGGGGATATCACATATCAACAGAAAAAACACAAGTATTAAATGTACAGCTCGATGACTCTAAACATATGACTATGCTCATTAAACCAAGACCATATCTTTATATGGCAATTTTCCAGTACCTGGAAGGCTTCTTGTGCCCATTTCCAGTTAAATTTCCCACCCCGCAAACATAGCCACTACTCTAATTTCTATTACCATAGGTTAATCTTGCATGTTTCTGAACTTTTTATAAATGAATTCATGCTCTTTCACATCTACCTTCTTTCTTCAACATTCTATCTGGAGATCATCCATGTTGTTGTGGAGATCAGTAGTACTTAAGATGTTGAACATCTAATTGGTCATGCTGACTGGCCATTTGTGTATCTTCTTTTATGAAGTGGCAGCTCAATATTTTGGCCCAATTTTATTGGATTGTCAGTCCCTTTCTTACTGACATATAGGAGTTCTTTAGATTGTCTCCATACAAGACTCCTGTACTTTAATTTACTTCTCTTGTTTTCTCCAAGTAGCTTAAATTGTTCCCTGAATCATCTTCTCCCTTTCATTCATTACCCTTAAGTTTCCAAAACTTTTGAACTTAAGCTTCTCTGCTGGCTTTCTACCTTTGTAGACCCCAAATTTGGATCCAAAAAAGTGAATTAGATGTAATTGACTGAAAGTCCTTTTAAAATTTTATCCTCTAATATTTATCTTTTTTAGTTTTTTTATTATTATACTTTAAGTTCTAGGGTACATGTGCACAATGTGCAGGTTTGTTACATAGGTATGCATGTGCCATGTTGGTTTGCTGCACCCATCAACTAGTCATTTACATTAGGTATATCTCCTAACACTGTCCCTCCCCCAGACCCCACCCTCCAACAGGCCCTGGTGTGATGTTCCCCTCCCTGTGCCCATGTGTTCTCATTGTTGTTTGGTTTTCTGTCCTTGTGATATTTTGCTGAGAATGATGGTTTCCAGCTTCATCCATGTCCCTGCAAAGGACATGAACTCATCCTTTTTTATGGCTGCATAGTATTCCATGGTGTATTTGTGCCACATTTTCTTTATCCAGTCTATTATTGATGGACATTTGGGTTGGTTCCAAGTCTTTGCTGTTGTGAATAGTGCTGCAATAAACATACGTGTGCATGTCTTTATAGTAGCATGATTTATAATCCTTTGGGTATATACCCACTAATGAGATTGCTGGGTCAAATGGTATTTCTAGTTCTAGATCCTTGAGGAACTGCCACACTGTCTTCCATGATGGTTGAACTAATTTACACTCCTATCAACAGTGTAAAAGCATTCCTATTTGTCCACATCCTCTCCAGCATCGTTGTTTCCTGACTTTTTAATGACCACCATTCTAACTGATGTGAGATGGTATCTCATTGTGGTTTTGACTTGCATTTCTCTAATGACCAGTGATGATGAGCATTTTTTCATATGCCTGTTGGCTGCATAAATGTCTTCTTTTGAGATATATAGACCAATGAAACAGAACAGAGGCCTCAGAAATAACACCACACATCTACAGCCATCTGATCTTTGGCAAACCAGACAAAAAGAAGCAATGGGGAAAGTATTCCCTATTTAAATAAAATGGTGCTGGGAAAACCGGCTAGCCATATGTAGAAAGCTGAAACTGGATCCCTTCCTTACACTTTACACAAAAATTAACTCAGGATGATAAATTAAAGACTTAAATATAAGACCTAAAACCATAAAAACCCTAGAAGAAAACCTAGGCAATACCATTCAGGACATGGGCACGGGCAAAGACTTCGTGACCAAAACACCGAAAGCAATGGCAACAAAAGCCAAAATAGACAAATGGGATCTAATTAAACAAAAGAGCTTTTGCACAGCAAAAGAAACTATCATCAGAGTAAACAGGCAACCTACAGAATGGGAGAAAATTTTTGCAATCTATTCATCTGACAAAGGGCTAATATCCAGAATCTATGAAGAACTTAAATTAACAAGAAAAAAACAACCCCATCAAAAAGTGGGCAAAGGATATAAATATTTATCTTTGGAAAGAAAATAAAGGCAATAGATAGAATATCTGATGGTAGAATTTCAGGAATTAGAAAACTGATGGAATTTTTTTTTTTTATGGAGATTGGGAACAAGAATGGCCAATGAAAGCTATGTTTTTATACCTCTGAAGTCCAACTATGCTGTAATGTCTTAATTTTTTTTTAATTTGGGATAATTAGCTTTATGGGATGGGATGTTGAACAAAGGAAGAAAAAATGTATTCATCAATAAATGATTGCTTCATTAAAAAAGAAAAGATTAAGGATTATTTGGCTAGTCCTGTGATGTTGCGAGTAAGATCTTCCTCTCCCCCACTGGATATTAGAAACAATATCATGGGGGAGGTGTATATTCCCTGTGATATTGGGAGTAATATCATCCTTACCCCCCCCTTGATATTAGGAACACTATCACATCACAGAGGGTGTGTCCATGCCCTGTGATACTGGAAGTAATATTATCATTTTCCTTCCTGGATATTAGGAACAATATCACAGCGTGAGTGTACACCTCCAGCGGTATTGGGATTAATACCAAACTCTTTCCCCTGGATATTAGAAACAATATCACAAGGGGTGTGTACACACCCTGCAATAATGGAAGTAATGTTATCCTCTTCCCACCTATTAGGAAAAACATCACGGGGGTGTGTACACCCCTTGCGATATTGGGAGTAATATCATCATCACACCTGGATATTAGGAACAATATCACCAGAGGGGTGTACACTTCATGCAATACTTGGAATAATATCCTCTTCCCTACTAGATATTAGGAACAGTATCACAGGGGAGGTGTACACCCCCTGGAATATTAGGAGTAATATAATAATCTCACCCTGGATATTAGAAACAATATAACAGAGGGTATTAGAACTTCTGCGATACTGAGAGTAATATCCTCTCCCCTCCCTGGATTTTAGGAACAATATCACAGGGGTGGTGTATACTCTCTGTGATATTAGCAGTAATATCATTTTATTCCCTTCTGGATGTTAGAAACAAAAACACTGTGGAGGTGTACACCCCCTGCGATATTGGGAGTAATATCAGCCTTTAGCCACCTGGATATTAGGAACAATATCAAAGGGGGGTGTACCCCCCCTGCGATATTGGGAGCATTATCATCCTCTTCCCGCCTGGATATTAAAAACGATGTAACGGGGGGGGTACACCCCTTGCGATATTGGGAGTAATATCATCCTCACCCCTTAAACATTAAAAACAATATCACAGAATGTAACGGGGGGGTACACCCCCTGCGATACTAGGAGTAATATCATCCTCTCCCTTCCTGGACATTAGGAACAATATCACAGGAAGGGTATATACCCCCTGTGATATTGGGAGTAACATTATAGTCTCCCCCCGCATATTAGAAACAATATTAGAGTGGGAGTGTACACTTTCTGTGATATTGGGAGTAACATCATCCTCTCCCCCTCTGCATATTAGAAACAATATCACAGGGTGGGTACACACCCACTGCGATATTGGGAGTAATATCAATCCTCTTCTGGATATTAAAAACAATATCACTAGGGGGTGTACACCCCCCAGGATATTGGGAGTAATATCATCCTCTCCCTCCCTTGATATTAGGAACAATATCACGGGGGGGGGTGTACACACCCTGCGATATTGGGAGTAATATCATCCTCTCCCTCCCTGGATATGAAAAACAATATCAGAATTAGGGCGTACACCCACTGCGATATTGAAAGTAACGTCATCCTCTCTTCCCCTGAATATTAGGAACAATATTACTGGTGGGGTGTACACCCTCTGCAAAATTGACAGTAATATCATCCTTTCTTCACTTAAATATTAGAAACAATATCACAGGATGGGTGTACACCCCATGCTTGGGAGTAATAACATCATTTCCCCCGCTGGATATTAACAACAGTATCACAGGTGGAGGGTACACTCCCTTTAATATTGGGAGTAATATCATTTTCTCCCTCCCTGAGTACTAGGAACAATATTACAGAGAAAGTGTACACCCGCTGCGATATTGGAAGTAATATATTCTTCTCTCCCTCTGCATATTAGGAACGCTGTCACAGGGGGAGTGTACGCTTCCTGCGATATTGGGAGTAACATCATCCTCTCCCCCTCTGGATATTAGGAACAATATCACAGGGTGGGTATACACCCATTGCGATGTTGGGAGTAATATCGACCTCTACTCTTCTGGATATTAAAAACATTATCACGGGGTGGGGGTGCTGTACACCCTGTGATATTGTTCCTAATATCCAGGGAGGTGTACAACCCCTGCAATATGGGAGTAATATAATCCTCTGCCCCCCAAGATATTAGGAACAATGCCACAGTGGATCTGTATGCCTCGTGCGATATTGGGAGTAACATCCATTCCCTCACTAAATATTAGAAACAATATCACAGGTGGGGTGTACACCCTGTGCGATATTGGGAATAATAGCATCTTCTCATCCCCCTGGATTTAGAGACAATATTTCATAGGGGGTGTACACCTGCTGGGATATTGGGAGAAATATCATTCTCTCCCCCCTTGATATTAGGAACAATATCACAGTGGGGGTGTAAACACCCTGTGATATTGTGAGTAAAATCATCCTCTCCCCCCTGAATATTAGAAACAATATCACAGGAATCTCATGGTGCAATATTCTAGGGAGACTTGTTACCTTAGAAACAGGTGCTAATATTGCAATAATGATTTGCTAGAAAATTACAAAGCATATCTAAGAAGTTAGTGAATAATATTAAATTGGGAAGTGGAGCCTAGTATCTTTTGGGCAGGAGAATTATTTAAGATGCCCTTGAAAATGAGGGTAAGAAACCACAGAAAGAATAAGAAAAAACATCAGTGAAGGCAATTTATGTGATAAGAGGGAGTTAAATTGGTGGGGAAAAAAAGGGAAAATTTCCAGTACCTTCCAGGTGCTTCCACAAGTACCTGGAAGGCTTCTTGTGCTCACTTCCATTTAAATTACCTCGCTCCACAAACATAGCCACCACTCTGATTTGTATTACCGTAGATTAATTTTCCATGTTCCTGAAGTTTTTATAAATGGAATCATGCAGTGTCTTTCATGTCTAGCCTCTTTCCTCAACATTCTGTTTAAGAGAACGTCCATGTTGTTGTGTAGATCAGCAGTACTTAATATGTTGAACATCTAATTGGTCATGTGGATTGGCCAAATCCAAGCAGTTTCTGCTCATTTTAAAGCTGAAACTATGCTTGAAAATAAAACATGGTTCTGAGTCCAGCCTTAGGAAACGGGGTATTTAGTCCACACTCTAAAACCAGCTCTCAGGTTTGTGAATCTCAGTCTGTTTCTGCCACAAATATTTTACTTGTCCAATATTTATTGGTCAATTTCTGTCAGGTATTGTGACAGATCATACAATTTTGTAAAATCATCAATTGAGATATTTATTAATTATAATATGAGAACAGGAGAGAGGTTGAAAGCAGTCTAGGAGTATTAGGGGAGCTTTTGTAATCATTTATTTATCCATATATTAAATATTTATTGAGCGCCTACCTCATGCCAATCATGCTAGATGCTGAAGATACCGCTTTGAACAAGATAGATATGTCTTTGCCTTAATGGAGCTGCAATTCCAGTGAGAAAGAGAGGAGATGACATTAAAGGACGTCTTGAAGGATCCATTAAGTTTATGCGAAAAAGCAAGAAGTATCATTGCTAGCAGAGATTCCTATAGGTAGAATTAGAGTCTAGAAAGAGGTTGATACATTTGGAAAACTACAAATTGTGAGATATGGCTGGAATTATGACAAAGAGCAAGTAGAGTAGATTCTTCCAAAAATGTTGCATCTAAAATCTACCACTGGCTAGGCTAACTAGAGCTAACTGTCCGTCTGTCTGTCTGTCTATCTATCTATCTATCTATCTATCTATCTATCTATCTATCTATCATCTATCTATCTATCTATCATCTATCTATATCTATCATCTATCTATCTATCTATATCTATCCATCATCTATCTCACCTATTCTGTGCATGATATGATAAACACTGGGGGAATTCATAGACAGAGGAATGTGACAGGGCCTCTATCCTTAAAGGTGCCTATAATAGAATGTAGAAACCTCATATCCCAATGGTATTACTAGGGTGAAAGAAGCTGGGAGACGGATTAAAATGGAAGGAACTAGGTTCAGGGTTCAGTTTGGCTGTATGACATTATGAAAATAGGATTTTGAACTTTTAATAGAGATTTTCCTTTCCTTACCCTCAGGTGTTCAACAACAGTTTTGGGCTGTTCAGCTCTACCAAAAAGTGTCAGAGCAGAAAAAAAGACAAGCCTGTTAATGTGTCAAGAACAAAATGGCTCTTTGGGTTTCCAATGGACTGTTTTCTGGTCAAATAATCTTTATGCATTAGGTTCAAAAGGGCCAATGTAGCATTACATTTATTATACCCTCTTTTTTTTTTTTTTTTTTA